>NC_030425.2:18802500-18897500 GCF_001660625.3 Ictalurus punctatus
TGGCACCAAGACATTAACAGCAGATCCTTTAAGTCCTGGTAGATGCGAGCTGGGGTCTCCATGGATTGGACTTGTTTGTCCAGCACATCCCACAGACACATGATCAGATTGAGATCTGGGGAATTTGGAGGCCAAGTCAACACCTTGATCTCTTCTTCATGTTCCTCAAACCATTCCTGAACAATTGTTGAAGTGTGGCAGGATGCATTATCCTGCTGAAAGAGGCCACTGCCATTGCCACTGTTGAAATACCATTGCCATGAAGGGATGTACTTGGTCTGCAACAGTGTTTAGGTAGGTGGTACATGTCAAAATGTCCTCCATTGAAAGCGAGGACCCAAGGTTTCCCAGAAGAACATTGCCAGAGCATCACACTTCCTCTGCCAGCTTGCCTTCTTATAGTTCTTATAGTTCTTATTCATAGTGCATCCTGGTGCCATCTCTTCCCCAGTTAAGCAACACATATGAATCCAGCCATGCACATGATGTAAAAGAAAACGTAATTCATCAGACCAGTCCACCTTCTTCCACTGCTCCATGGTCCAGTTCTGATGCTCACATACCCATTGTAGGAGCTTTCGGCAGTGGACAGGGGTCAGCATGGGCACTCTGACAGGTCTATACCCAGCAAGCTATGATACACTGTGTGTTCTGACACCTTTCTATGAAAGCCAGAATTAACATTTTCAGAAAATTGTGGTACAGTAGCTCTTCTGTGCGGTTGGACCAGACGAGCTAGCCTTCGTTCCCCAGGTGCATCAGTGAGCCTTGGGCACCCATGACCCTTTCACCGGTTCACCGGTTGACCTTAATTGGACCACTTTTGGTAGATTACTAACCACTACATACCTGGAGCAGGTATGTTCTAGCCATCACAATTTGGTCCTTGTCCAACTCGCTCGAATCCTTATGCTAGCCCCTTTTTCCTGCTTCCAAGAAATCAGCGTTGAGAACTCACTGTTCACTTGCTGTCTAATATATCCCTCCCCTTGGCAGGTGCCAGTGTAATGAGATAATCAATGTTATTCACTTCACCTGTCAGTGATTTTAATGTTATGGCTATGTATTAACTGAACAGGAGTTTTAGCAACATCTCAGTTTAATATGATTTCACACACAGTTAAATGATGGATTTGTCTCTCTTTGAGTCTTTTGCTAACAATCAATCAAAATGACTCTAACATAGCTCATTACCGGCGTCTAATCGATCAAAATCTGGCACAATCATGTTACAGGTAAAGGTGGATAGTTTCTGTGCTTCATTATTCCATTTTTAAATTAATCCCACTTCCTCTGACCAGGCAGATGTAATCATGTTTAATATTGCTAATGTGATAAAGCTGTGGAGGACATCTGCTCTCTGATCTGTCCTGTGTGTGTGTGTGTGTGTGTGTGTGTGTGTGTGTGTGTGTGTGTGTGTGTGTGTGTGTGTGTGTGTGTGTGTGTGTGCGTAATTGAGTTGTGTGCCATTATAGTGCCATCTGAACAGGCCGGTCACTCGGGTGAAAGACGGTGATGCTGTTCATCAGGTGTATAATGGTGGCGTGGATCAATGCTGCCATCAGTCTTTATTTGGATCGTAGCATTTTGGACTGAAAAATAATAAATGATAAACGAGGAGTTTTGTTGTTTTGGAACACTGACTCATTGACCTGCAGGGAGTTTAGTGCAAATGCAAAAATGATCCATACAAATAAATAAATAAACCCTGATAATCTTGCAAAATGTAAAAAAAAAAAAAAAAAAAAAAAAAAAAAGATCCATTCCATTATAACGCGACAGATTAAAACTAAATTTAGACACTCGCTCGATGACATTATTCTCATTTTAATGAGTTTTTTTCTTTCTTTTGTTCATCAACTCCACAGACATCATAAACAAACCATTAAAATAGGAATTAATTACACTGTTTATTATAGCGTCTTTGATTATGCACAACATAATGCACAACAATTTACACAACTAAACAATAAACACAATACACAACACTGAACAATGCACAACATTATACACAACTGAACACTAAACACAATACACAACACTAACCAATGGTATAGGGCATAGGGATTAGGGTGCAGGGTTCAGGGGACTCATCATGAGCTATGAGATTGTTAACAAGTGGTAAAGGGTGTAGGGATTAGGGTGTAGGAATTAGGGTGTAGGGTTTAGGGGACTCATCATGAGCTAAAACATTGTTAACCAGTGGTATAGGGTTAAGGGTGTAGGGATTAGGATGCAGGGTTTAGGGGACTCATCATGAGCTATGAGGTTGTTAACAAGTGGTAAAGGGTGTAGGGATTAGGGTGTAGGGATTAGGGTGTAGGGTTTAGGGAGCTCATCATGAGCTAAAACATTGTTAACCAGTGGTATAGGGTTAAGGGTGTAGGGATGAGGATGCAGGGTTTAGGGGACTCATCATGAGCTATGAGGTTGTTAACAAGTGGTAAAGGGTGTAGGGATTAGGGTGTAGGGATTAGGGTGTAGGGTTTAGGGGACTCATCATGAGCTAAGACATTGTTAACCAGTGGTATAGGGTTAAGGGTGTAGGGATGAGGATGCAGGGTTTAGGGGACTCATCATGAGCTATGAGATTGTTAACAAGTGGTAAAGGGTGTAGGGATTAGGGTGTAGGGATTAGGGTGTAGGGTTTAGGGAACTCATCATGAGCTAAGACATTGTTAACCAGTGGTATAGGGTTAAGGGTGTAGGGATTAGGATGCAGGGTTTAGGGGACTCATCATGAGCTATGAGATTGTTAACAAGTGGTAAAGGGTGTAGGGATTAGGGTGTAGGGATTAGGGTGTAGGGTTTAGGGAACTCATCATGAGCTAAGACATTGTTAACCAGTGGTATAGGGCATAGGGTTAAGGGTGTATGGATTAGTGTGCAGAATTTAGGATGTAGGGTTTAGGGTGTGCGGAGTAGGAGAAGCCACACTACAGGACACTGCCAGAATTTAATCGGAGTAAAAATTTGATCGCAACAGCCATTAATTGTCTGTCGGGGAGCATGTCAAACTAGCAATCAAAGACTACAGATTTTGGCCTAGGATTATAGGAATCTTTTAGGATTCTCAAAACTTGTCTCAGACGACCAAATCGTGGCCAAAATCCTACAGTGTGAACCCGGCTATAGCCTAGTTTATCCTGTTTGCCGTTTCCCTGACCATTTGCCTGTTTAGACCTCTCTTTTCTCTCACATTTTGGATTATTCTGCCTGTTTCATAATAAAGCTCTTTCCAGAAAAAGTATCCATCGTGTCCTCCTCGTCGTCCGTGTCAGAGTGTGTGTGCAAGTGTGACGGCTACCAAATGTCTTGCTGACCTTTTCATCTGATAAGGAATCTGACACCGTTTTTGTCCTCACACTCCGACAGTAAGAATCAGAAGGTGAGATCGTTCTCCGTCTGACAGAAATTAGAAACAAAAAACTGTCGTTATTTCCGTAGCAACTCCAAAATGTCAAACTGTCCAGCAGTGAGGATGGATTTCAGTTTATTATTTTAAAAATAAAGGTGGCCATTTTCTCTATTGTCCCACTTTCCTCCTATGGGACTTCTGTAGTCTATGGAGTGTGACCTCTAACCTTTGACCTGAGCTGCCCTTTGGTAACTGATAGATCAGGCTTTTTTTGTGGCTCAGACACATTTCTGCAGTAGAGCGTTCAGATGTCATCTGTGATAATAAAAGAGACAGGAAATCCACGATCCACAATCCAAAAGCACGATCAGGAAAATCCATGCCACTGAGGCTATGTTTACATTAGCAATGTAGCTGAATACGAATGCAGATACAAACAGGATGGCTGTACTTTTTTTGTGAGAAAGGTTCACAGGGTGTCTGAGAGTGAAATTCGTCGGATGTAATAGAACAGCCTCTCGACTGGGAGGTGAGGTGATTACCAGCTGGTCATCATGGAAATGAATGACTGTATTTTTAGAAGAGCAGTGACACAGACACGGTGATCATTCATTAAACTGATTTTTTACTATCACTTTGAATTTTTATCGAAAGAAAAATAAGTTCCGCATTTGTGCCTGATCGCGTGCCGACATGATCCGGCACAAATTAAGTACCGGTTATACCGCTAGTGTCAACATCCCGTAAGGAGAAGTCAATGCGTCAACAGCAGCCATGTGATTAAAACACTGAACGTGATGTATGCGGTCTTTATTCTGCTTTACTTCTGAAACAAATGATTTGAACAGTAAAACTTTTATTATAGAAATAAAATGCTTTATTTGACGGGCTGGAGTGTTCTGGGTGTGTTCATAGTGTGTGATACGTATAGAGGACGCCGTGTTAGCGTGTTTGTATTCGGATATGGGACGATGTTCGTGTGATTCCATAATTACAGGTTTGAAGAGCGGGACGTTTCCTCATTCAGGAATCACAGCGAGGTGTTCCTCTGCCAAAGCCACAGACATGTGTTATACCTGTATAATGAACACTCTCTCTCTCTTTCTCTCTTTCAGTCTCTCTATCAGTCTCTCTCTCTGTCTCTCTATTTCACTCTCTCTCTCTTTCAGTCTCTCTCTGTCTCTCTCTCGTTCTGACTCTCTCTCACTCTCTCTCTCTTTCTGTCTCTCTCTCTCAGTTTCTCTCTTTTAGTCTCTCTATCTGTCTCTCTCATTCAGCCTCTCTATCTATCTCGCTCTCTTTCAGTCTCTCTCAGTCTCTCTCTTTCAGTCTCTCTATCTGTCTCTCAGTCTCTCTATCTGTCTCTCTCTCAGTCTCTCTCTCTCAGTCTCTCTCTCTCTCTGCCTCTCTACCTGTCTCTCTCTATCTGTCTCTCTCTCAGTCTCTCTCTTTCAGTCTCTCTATCTGTCTCGGTCTATTTCTCCCTTTCAGTCTCTGTCTCTCTTTTTCAACCTCTCTTTCAGTCTCTCTCTTTCAGTCTCTCTATCTGTCTCTCTTTCAGTCTCTCTCTTTCAGCCTCTCTATCTGTCACTCTCTCAGTCTCTCGTCCAGCCTCTCTATCTATCTCGCTCTCTTTCAATCTCTCTTTCAGTCTCTCTCTTTCAGTCTCTCTCTTTCAGTCTCTCTCTCAGTCTCTCTCTCTCAGTCTCTCTCCCTCTGCCTTTCTCTCTGCCTCTCTCTTTCAGTCTCTCTATCTGTCTCTCTCTCCCTGTCTCTCTCTCCCTGTCTCTCTCCCTGTCTCTCTCTCTGTCTCTCTCTTTCAGTCTATCTGTCTCTCTGTCTATTTCTCCTTTTCAGTCCCTGTCTCTCTTTTTCAGCCTCTCTCCCAGTCTCTCAGTCTCTCTCTTTCAGTCTCTCTATCTGTCTCTCAGTCTCTCTCTTTCAGCCTCTCTATCTGTCTCTCTTTCAGTCTCTCTATCTGTCTCTCTTTCTGCCTCTCTATCTCTTTTTCAGTCTCTCTCTCTGTCTTTCTCTCAGTCTCTCTTTCAGCCTCTCTGTCTCTCTCTCTTTCAGTCTCTCTCTCAGACTTTCTATATGTCTCTGTCTTTTAGTCTCTCTCTCTCTCTCTCTCTCTCTCTCTCTCTCTCTCTCTCTCTCTCTCTCAATCCCCAAATTTCCACCCTGCCTTTGTGGCTTCAAAGAATATCTCACACAAAAGTTCCACTCACAGTTTTTTTTTTATTATTTATTTATGGATTTCTATTTTATTCATCACCAAAAAAAATTCACAGCATTGTTCCAGAAAAAAAAAAGCTCTGTGTGGTCCAACAACAAAGCAAGCAAAAAATATCAAAATAAAAAGAGGGATGCAGCGAAAATGTCGAAACGTCTCTCTCTCTCTCTCTCTCTCTCTCTGGCTGTATGTATGTTCTGGAAGAGATAACAATGAGTGAAATAATCGCATGACCTCGCACACAAATGTCCTGTTCTGTCTTCAGTTATGAAAAGAAAATACAATTATTTTGTCCAATTATGTTTTTTTTTTTCAAAGAAAGCTTAGAATTTAAAGTAAAGCGTGTTCTAATTAGCTGACAGCTGTCATGTGGTATAAATTTAATGTGACATGTCACTTTGTGTGACTCGACAACAGAATCTCCCAGACGCTGCATTTATAAATTTGTTATTGTTTGTGCCAGGCATTCTGTAAAACACTAATGTTAAGTGTAACATGCTCTCTGCTTTATAACCTAGTGTCTGTCTGTCTGTCTGTCTGTCTGTCTCTCTGTCTGTCTGCCTCCTCCAAAGTTGAGGTAACGTAAACCCACCTCTGCATGGCCTTCATTTATTCTTCATATGCAAAGCTGATAACTCGAGTGGCGAGTGAAATTGCTCTTTTATCTCTCACACACGCTGACCTGCACAAATTTTCTGTTTAATTTTATTTTTTAATCCTTTTTCTCACTGTGATAACAGTTCTCATTATCTCACACCTCCACTCAGCTCAGTTCGTTTATTATCCAATTTGCATCCCAGGATGCACGTGTGAATATATCCACTTATAACCACTTTTCTTTTTTCTTTCTTTTTTTTTTTGCTTCATGAAGAGAAATGTAAAAAATCAGCCACTGCGACTGTAACATCCTGATCCAAGGTTTGCTCATTTGTGTTAAATTACAACTCTGAAAAATATATTTTTTTGTGATTGGCTGGAGGGTGTTATGTTGTTATAGTCAGGCTTTAACACTGAATGACAAGAAACATAAATAACAGACTTGACTAGGCCTGTATTTCCATCCACCCATCTTCTATACTGCTTATCCTTATCCACACACAGGGCCACGGTGGGAATCGAACCCCTGACTCTAGAGGTGTGAGGCAAACGTACTAACCACTAAGCCACCATGCACCCCACCTGGAGTTCCTTACAGACAAACATAAGAAATTAATTTGAATGTGTTTCTGCAGAACAGTGAGCTAACAGTAATGTTACCATAGCAACAATCATAGAAGAGTATTTATGTTGGCGTGGAGGTGGAATTAGAGATTAAAAGTTAAAGTTACCTTTATAAAATGACACAGAACGTGCTATAAGTGAGCATGCTTTTTTTTTGTTTAAAACATTTCCCATGCTGAATATTAAACTACCACCACCATGCTTTTTTCACTTCGGTAAAAGGTTCCTTGCAATACCCATAATACCATTTGACTAGCTGCATATATTGGTGCAGTAGGATTTCGTCCTCACTTCATCTCTACCTGAAGACAGCGATGCAGCGGCACTTTAGTCCAGCTCTCTCTATCTCTCTCTCTCATCTCTACATCCGAACATCCTGCTCAAACAGATCTGCTTCCAAAGCTCCATGCTAACACTGCCATCAACACCATCACATTCCTCATCCCGTAGATCGCTAACAAGCCGAGCCGAGACTCTGCTGTATCTCAGCGTCATATAGCTGCAGTGCATTCTGGTCCTTAAAGTCCACTGTTTGCTTCAATGTCTCCACTATGTCTACGCTGGAACCTCACTTGAAAATGAAAAGGGAGTGACCTTTCTCACTTGTGGTTGGGATCACTGATTTTTTTTTCCTCCTATTAAATTCCATTGGAACTGTGCTAGCAGTAACAATACCAGCGCCCCACTGTGACATCAGAGCGACACCCAATCACTAATTTCTCACAGGAATAATGACCAACAAACAAAAACACATCCCAAATATTTCATTATAAGCATAGGTAATCTGTTTCAAGGTGAACTTTAAGTTTATCTTTACTAAAACACTTTAGCTTTGTGTAAAAGAGTTTAAACTCTTGCTCAAAATGCCACCTACGTAGTGAACTTCATGGTGAATCAGACACAGTCGATAATCTGATTCTCTCTATTTTATTTGAACTCTCTATTACAAGAGAGGAAAACAAACCTGGAGTGACATCAACGATGTTTCAACAAATTCACCTGCGACAACATTGTTATAGTATAAAACCAGTTCTTGACACGAATCAGGAACATGTTGAGCCGTACACTCACTCTAAAGTCGTGAGCAGGGTCCTATAAGAAACCGGATGTGTAAATTGAGAAGCGGTTGTCGAGAGCCGTTCCACTTGAAATGAGTTTTTTGAGCAGGAAAGTGCTGACGAGGCAGAGCGATCATTTCAAGGCATTCATTATTACCTTTGTTATGTGGCTATATATATTTATGAGGTGCAGAAAGAACAGTGTGTTCACGGAGGATAATGCGATTTCACAAAGAGCTGTGCGCACTGATTTATTTTTATTTATTTCTCAAAATGAGGAATGCAGCAGGGGAATGGTGGACATCGGTGTCTTGGCTCGCTGTATGATGACAAACATAGATTTTAATTATGTTCCTGCATCAGCTTCCAGCTTCCTGTGTGTCAGAGAGGACTGCATTAAAGGTGCGCTCTGTAATGCTATACAGTGTTGTGCATAAGTATTTACCCCCCTGCACACATATCCACCCCTTCCCCCTCAAGCCGCCACCCTTAAACTATTCTATATTGCATATTGTTATAGCCTGGAACATAAATGGGCTTCATTGTGAATTTATTTTGTGAAGCTACAGAAATTAGCTTGTAATATTGCAGCAGGGAGAAGAAAAATCACTATATTTTACAAAATTTCTTTACAAATGAATAAATATAAAAGTTGGGATTGCGTAAGTACCCGCCCTCCCACCAATTAGTAATGGTACAACAAGTTACCATCAGAAGTCACATAATTAGTTGAATGGAGTTGACCTGCGTCACGTGATCTCAATATAAATACACCTGTTCTTGGAAGAACCTAGAGTTTGTTAGAGAACATACCTAAACAAACAGCATCATGAAGACCAATAAGCTATCAAAACAATTCCATGACAAAGTATCAGAGTATGGTTATAAAATCCTTTATTAAAAAAGAAAAGAAAAACCACCACTACTCTGCCTAGATGAGACAGTCCACCAAAAATCAATGAGAGGGTAAGAGGGGATTAATCAGAGAAACAAGCAAGAGGACAAGGGCCATGCTGAATATTATGCTACCACCACCATGCTTTACACTGGGGATTGTGTTTTTGTCAGATGTAATGCTTTGTATCAAAGGTCAACATGTAAACTTTTGGCTAATTTTCTTAAATATTTTTAACAAAAGTTAAAAATAAAATGTTATTATCTTTATAATTTGTGGTTAATTTCAAGCTTGTTTTATATCCATCCATCCATCTTCTATAACACTTATCCTACAGGGTCATGGGGGAACCTAGAGCCTATCCCAGGGAGCATGGGGCACAAGGCGGGGTACACCCTAGACAGGGTGCCAATCCATCACAGGGCACACTCACATACACATTCACACACTACGGATACTTTAGACACGCCAATCAGCCTACCATGCACGTCTTTGGACTGGGGGAGGAAACCCCCGCAGCACCGAGAGAACATGCAAACAGCAGCAACATGCAAACAGCAGCAGGACTCGAACCCCCAACCTCTAAGCCACCGTGCACGCTTGCTTTATTTATTTATTTATTTTAATTAACCACACTACCTGCCATAATCTGGTGCTTAGAACTGCCCCTGTTTGTCAATACACAAGGAAGAAGTGGGTTTAACAGAAGAATGTTATTGTGGAAAAGGTAAATCATACAGTATGTCATTGTTTTTTTTTACGGTAATTTGTCAGTGCAATTTGACAATACAGCAGCAGAGGGCACTAAAAATACACACTGCTGCTTTAAATGCTGTTAATCATTTGGTAAAATGGAAAAGGCACATATGTATCCTCATGATAAAAGGTTATAGCAGTCATCACACCTCTTTAATGTTTGGCCACCAAATCATCTTTGGTGATCATTTAGTGCTTGAAATAACTAAGTGTACATATAAAACATTGAACAAACAATTGTATGTCCCTCACTCCTCTTCTTCTTTCTCCTCTTTCTATTCTCTTGCTGTTGAGCACCAACACTTTTTTCAGGATGGGAAGAAGGGATTATGTTAAGCCTGAACTCGGAGCCTCCAGGCCCTTATCTTGCCCAGAGCAGAGAGAGAGAGAAAGAGAGAGAGAGAGAGAAAGAGTGAGTGAGAGAGATGAAGGCTGAAGAGGAGGAGGAGGACACTGAGCACTGAAGCTTTTCCTGGACAGATTTGCTCGTCTCCATGTTTCACATGATGTATTGCAGCAAATTGCGTTGCACTGCCTGCTACCACAGAGATAGTTTCATTGTTTTATAACACGCACACACACCACACACACACACACACACACACACACACTTATTATATAACACACACTGCTCTGACACACTGATGTAATACCCACAACAGTGGCTTCATTCCCATGGAGGCTCCTCAATAGATTTATACTCAACATGTCTTCTTGTTAAAGCTGTTTGTACCAGTGTGTGTGTGTGTGTGTGTGTGTGTGTGTGTGTGTGTGTGTGTGTGTGTGTGTGTGTGTTAATTCAGTATAAGTTCATTACTTCTTTATTTATTTTTCCATTTATCCCAAACGTAGATGACAAGTCAAGACATGTTCCATGTCTGAAGTTTGCTTCTGTAGTTGTGTGCTGAAGACGCATGGCTTAAAATTGATAAAAGCCTCACACAAAATCTTTTCATTGAATAAATAAAATAAATAAATAAATAAAATCATCATAAGCTTTCTTTAAACATAATTAAATCTGTAATCTCGATGTTAAATACTTGATTGTGTAAAATAGCAGTGAGAGTGTATAGCATATTAATACACCTTTTGTATTGTATCTTCAGTGAATAAATTAAGATTTAAGGCCCTTTCACACTGAGTGTGATGCGATAAAGCGAAGCAAATCGCAGACGAAAGGTGCTTTCACACCGAACACGAAACACGATTGATCGCCATCGGCTAATTCACGCCTACACACTAGGTGGCGCAACCCACTATTCAGCTGATCAGCCTATTGTCTTTGACAACTGACAAGAAAAATTGCTTAAATGTTGGCGCATAGCACCAGAAGGCACACAAGCTGTTAAGAAGCACAAAAAAGATGTTTTTTTAGTCGCTGTGACTTTTATCAAAAAGTTCTCTGTTCTCAGACACCAGTGATAAAAAGAACTCAACATCCATTCTCTTCTCTCTTCTGGAAACCTCTTCTTCAGTGTTTACACTGGTTTTCAAAACAGCTGTAGCGCCACCAATCTCACCCTTTTGTGCAACAGCAGCGGCTCCGTGCATGTGAGCTAAACCTCAGATCTAATTGGACGGCCCGTTTCATCGGGGAAGAAAATTCGACATACAGTTGCGCAAAAAAAAAAAAAAAAAAAAAAAATCTCGCTTTGTTGTGCCATGATCGATCCCACCTGGTGTGAATAGCTCCATAGGGATCTATTGTTTTGATTCAAGAGTGTCATCGCGTCGTACATTTGTGTCACATAATCGCACTTCATGTGAAAGGCCCTTTAAACTGCACGCACCAGACATATTTAAAATATAAGATATAAGAGAAGTTGTACGCATTTATTTTCGAACAATTTACACATTTTACCTTTAAAACAGCTATATGCAATTTTTAGCGCCCTCTGCTGACTGAAATGCAACATACCTTCTGTTTTCCCTCATCTGGTTGAAATTGCATATAGCTCTGAATTTGCTTTTTGGGGGAAAGTGGTGGAGCTGAATAGCTTTTTTACAGTCGGGGTTTGTGGCTAATTTCAGGGTCTGAAAAATATAACCAGAAGCCTGAAGCGAAGAAACTAGTCAGATCTAGTGGTTAGCAACATATATGATTATTACAGGTGTAGAAACACTGCAGCTTTAAATCTGTGAGTCCTAACCCTTTACTCACTTTTACTCTAACTCCCTGCTGCAGCGTTCTCTTCATCTACATGATATTTAGAATTTTGAGCATATTAATTACAATTAATTATAATGAAATTATTCAAACTAAATTACACTTATTAATTATTAATGTATTAATAGTGTACAGAATATTCATTGTCATTCCAATAATTTAGACAAATACTAATGCTAATAAACACCGCAGTATGGGTATCAGTTCAAAATGTCAGCCTTTACGTCTCAGTCGTCATAAAACCTTTAGCTCCTGATTGGTCCGCTCCTGCTCTGGTGAGGCTCCACCCACGATCGCTATCTTTCAGGTGTGGGACATCCTGGATGGGGGTACCAACCCATTGAGGGTGCAATCACACACACATTCATATACTATGGACAATTTGGAAATTCCAATAAGCCTACAATGTCTTTGGACAGCGGGAGGAAACCAGAGTACCCAGAGGAAACTCCTGAAGCACAGGGACAGCATACAAACTCCACATACTCAGGGCAGACGTGGGATTCGAAGCCCAACCCTGGAGGTGCGAGGCAAACGTGCGAACCACTAAGCCACCATGCCCTGCAGTTTGTATACACTACTCAATGTTTTGTTGTTGTTTTACATATTTACAAAGTATTGATTCATATTCATGCTGCAACATGTTTTATGGTTCTATGCTCGTTCATACTCTAGTTTGCTACAATAGCACCAAGTTTCAGGGGAATGTTAAATTAGAACTTAAAACATACACCGGCCCCTGTAATAGGCAAAATATTGGATTTTTTTTTTTTTTTTTTTCAAATGAATCAGTCACATAGAGAACTCAATGAAACACAGTACAATACAAATAAATGTGCTATTTTTATCCCAGCCAGTGTCACTAGCTCTTTCCTCAGCAACCACAAACTCACACTCAGAGCTTAAAATACATTAATTTGAAAGTAATGTAATGTTATCGCATTGAAATTCAGATTTATTTTGCACGCTGCAACATGTTGTATGTTGCTATTTTCTGCACCAATCTTATTGTTTTATATCCAATCATGATTTTGCCCGTAACTTTCTGCTATGTTTAGAAGGTTTCAGTGAAAACAGACATGATCTCATCTCAGTGTGGAGCAGGAACAAGGCCCCCTTGTCCACTTTCTGCCCCTTTCACTTGCCCTAATTACCCCAGTGTGGTGGGATTTAACCTCTAGGGAAACACCCAGCGTCTGCACAGTGAATGTTCCCATAATGCAAAGTGTTCTCATGGAGAAAAGAAACGAGCTCAGAGCAGCATGGGCTTTTATTTAGAGGGATTAATTACACCAAAAATAATAACTTCCTCTTAGAAACCACAGAAAAGCAGACTAAAAGCTAGAAGAAAATCTTATTATTTACAGCTAAACACGTAAATCTTGAGAATCCTGTTCTAACTTTATTTTAAAATGTTTTTGTCTCTTTTAATTATTTTGATTTTGTTCCTGTAATTTTAGTACAGATGTTGTATATTTCTGTTATAATAATAATAATAATAATAATAATAATAATAATAATAATAATAATAATAATAATAATAATAATTTTTCATACATTTAAAATGCAGCTAAAAATTAAGTAAAAGTAAACAAAGAAAAAATAAACTAGGAAAGTAATAGAAAATGCCTAAAATAATAGCAGTGACAGAAAAATATTAACAAATATGTAATTAAAATGTGTAAAAATAAATAAATAAATAAATAAATAAATCAATAAAAATTACAATAATTAAAATATAAGAATGTAATGTGAAAGTAAAAATAACATGCATGTTAAGGTGAAAAATTTAAGTAAATAATAAAATACAACAAACATTATTTCATTGTCAATAAATAAAATAAATGTTTGCTTGCTTGTTTGTTTGTTTCAACAAAGATTTAGTTAGCTTCAGATCCATTTGTTATTTTATTATTTATTTTTATTTCAATTATTGTTATTATATTTAGCAGCTTGCTTTTTTGTTTATTTGTTTGATTGTGTGTTTTTTATTACATTATGTTTAAAATGTATATTACGTCCTGTGATGCCAGCTATTAACCTTAATTAAATGTCTCTGAACTTTTTTGTCGATCTTGGTCCCTTTCCATTTCTCTTTTTTTTTCTATCTTTCTTTATTGGTGGCTTATTTCGTTGTTTGTTAATAAACTCTATCTGAGTTTGATACTTTAAAATAGATAAATAAAACTATAAATGAATAAATAAAGGAATGGGAGGTGTGTGTGATTTATAACACACTGCTTTTAGACAATCACAGTCAGTGTTGTGTAATTTAATTTGTGTGTGTGTGTGTGTGTGTGTGTGTGTGTGTGTGTGTGTGTGTGTTCAAACTCCCTGACGGATGTGTAATATGATTTATTGGCTCACTTATGATTTATTCGTTCACTTTTTAAAATAAAAACACATTTTAACCTCAAATATCACCGAGATTACATCCTAAAACTTTACGAGGTGAAATATTTGACATTTTTACGAGGTTTTGTGAATTTACAACAGCAATAAACTACAAAGATGTTTTGTGTTTCATTAACATCATCAATAAAGTGAAAGCTTTATTAAACTCTCCACTGAGGATGTAATTGAAGTATTAAAAAGAATATATGAGATTCATTTCATCTTAAGCATATTGATTGCTGCAGTGTTAATGTGAAAGCAGGTAAAACATCAGATAATCATGGAGGTAAGTAAAGAGGTAACTGTCTGTGTGTGTGTGGGTGTGTGTGTGTGTGTGTGTGTGAGAGAGAGAGAGAGAGAGAGAGAGAGAGAGAGAGAGAGAGAGATTGGGTGGTGTGATGGAGCATGGTTACTGTTACTGAATATTTTCCTAAAACAGCTCCTCCCCAAGTGTCCGGCCGTACTAGTCGCTCTAAACGAACTGTTACTATAGAAACAATAACAAATTAGAACAAGCACATTAATATAAACCTGGGATTTCCAGCTGCACTCCCATTTCTGCTGTTACAGAAAACAAATCAACACCTTCTGCTCAATCACAGTCCAAAATGGATCAGTGCTGTGGTGTAATACAGTGTAGAGAACGACACCGACACCGTGATGCTGAGTTCAATGCCTCACTGTAAGCAGATGTTTAAAAACTGTAATACTATCATGTTTTTGTGATGCATAATGCTAATACAATAGCGTGTCAGATATTCCGTGCCACTGGTTGCTGTGTGATATTTTACCGTCTGGAATGTGAAGCTCTACAAACAGTAAGCCATCATCTCCATGTTTGCACTGGGATTTCATTATCTGAGAAAACAGTCTCCCAGCTCAGATAAGAGTCCGGCTATAACTCTCAGGATCAGGTTTTATAATTCCCACATCTGTCTTCTGAAGCGTGAGACTGTGCTTTAATGTTTACATTTTATACAATGAAATGCAATAAGAAGCTGCAAAAACACTGAGATCTCCTTTGTTTGAGCAGATGTCCAAACTCATGGGTGACATCTGAAAAGGTCAGACATCAAATCAGGAAATTTGCGTTTAGCCAAGATAACAAAATGCATTAACTACTGTTCCAGCATGATGCTACACGAGGTCTTTTAACGAGACATAAATATTTTGGATTCTGATTGGTCAGAAGGTGACGAGTCATTTTCTGTAACCGCAGCTCTGACAGTAGTGCAGCTGCAAAATCACCGGTCTATATTAATGCTCTCTTTCAAATATGTTGTCAGGTAGGCATGGAGACAGAGAGTCAAAACAAGAGTCATAACCTGAGCAAGACGAGAACTAGGACACTGACGCACAAAACACAGAACACTCAACATACAAAAGAGACTTAGCGACTAGACAAAGGACTAACAGGACTTAAATAGGGAGACAAATCAAGGAGAAAACACAGAACAGGTGAGTGTGACCAACAGGAGAGCAATAGCTTGTGACAGGATCATGTGATCTGGTTGTAGTCTGATGGTCCTGATGGGAACTGAAGCCCAAGGTGGCCATATCACGGCCAAAACCAGCGCTGATATAACATGTTATTGCATCTATAGTAATAGCTCATTCACAACGACTCAATATAGAAGGATTTTTCAAATGTGTTGATATGGTGAAGTTTTCTTGAATTAAGGCAGTTTTTATATAACATTCATGGAAGGAGTTTCAAGTTTTTCGACTTCAGGACAGAGGAGACACAGAAATCTGCTTTATTAATAACCAGATAGAGAAAAAAGAGAGGCCGGTGATGGAACAACTATTTATAGCTGCTATAAAATAAGTAGGAACAGGAACTAACTTATTTCGCCGACGCTTCACAATATTAAATTTAACTATGTGGACTAAATATAACTAAATGGAGTTACAAAAAAATATGTGCTGCTTTTTAAATTGCACTGGTAAGCTAATTCTTTAAATAAATAAGGGTTCTACTTGGGGTGGCATTGCTGGTTAGGACGTTTGCCTCACACCTCTGTGGTTGGGGGTTCGAATCCCACCTCCGTTCTGTGTACACGGAGCCTCTATGCTCTCTCTGTGCATCTGCAGCTCCTCAGGCACTCCACTTTCCTCCCCAAAGACATGCGTTGTAGGCTGACTGGCATGTCCAGATTGTCTGTAGTGTGTGATTGTGGCCTGTAATGGATTGGCACTCCATCCAGGGTGTCCCTCGCCTGGTCCCCTCAGTTCCCTGGGATTGGCTGCAGGCTCCCGGTGATCCTGTGTAGGATAAGTGGTACAGAAAATGGATGGATGTTCTATGTGGAACCCTCTCTGAAAGGATCTTTTTAGGGTTTCTTCATAAGAATAAACTAAAGACTCCCTTGTGCTTCTATATTCAGTGATCCATACCTTGGTAAATGAGTGATATTGAGTAAATAAAAGTTATATTTAACTAGATGTGATGACACTGTGCATGCTGATGTTCTTTTACATTAAAAATGCTGACCAATGACAGACAGAGCACCTCAGAGGAGGTGGAGTCTTAAGCAGCAGATCCAGAATAGATCCCACGTTTGCGTAAATGAAAGATACACCATTTATTTTTTTGTCAGGATTTTTCACACTAACACTCTGGACCTGTCTGACGGTCAATATGAGTTTTTGATGAGTAAATGAAGGTGAGACAGATCTCGGCTGTGGGCTCGTGTTATCTGTGTACTGAACATTTAAAGCACAATGTGACGTTTGAAGACTAGACACACGATACACGACTTTTCCATGAGCACTCAAGCTGAATGTGATGTAAAAGATCCTGCATTTTTAACCTGTCTGACCTCCCGTCTCTCCTTCACGTCTGTCTGTCTCACTCTCTCTCTTTCACTCTCTCTCTCTCTCTCTCTCTCTCTCTCTCTCTCTCTCTCTCTCTCTCTCTCTCTCCTTGTTTAAGGTTTATGGTGCTCTGGTCCAGGTGGAATGGGGTTTTGGGGTTAAAAGCTCTTTTATTGCAGCGTTTCTGAAGCCAGCACAAAGAAACAAGAGAGCGAGTTTAAAAGATGAGAACATGAGATAAGAGCTTCAGTTCCTCCTGAAACATTTTCTATACTAACATACGACTGTAGAAAGAAAAGATGGTAGATAGATCTTTTCTTTCTACAGTCGTATGTTAGTGTAAATCTATCTATCTATCGATCTATCGATCTATCTATCTATCTATCTATCTATCTATCTATCTATCTATCTATCTATCTAATAAACATATACTGTGTGTCTATTGTGAGAATGTACAGGTCATTTACACTCATACAGTATAATTATTTTAATTATAGTTACATAAGTATACAACTTCTCTCTCTCTCTCTCTCTCTCTCTCTCTCTCTCTCTCTCTCTCTCTCTCTCTCTCTCTCTCTTTCTCTTTCACTTTTCTGTGTGTGTGTGTGTGTGTGTGTGTGTGTGTGTTCGCGTGTGTGAGATGTGATCAAATGTCCCGGGTGATCCAGGACAATCTCGGTAAAATGGGACAGACGAAATTTTAAACCCCTGATGATGGCAGTGGCGAGAGGCGAAAGATGAACACACTCTCTCAGAGAGTTGCTCAGACTGTAACACACTCCCGACATTAACACACTCTCTCAGAGAGTTGCTCAGACTGTAACACACTCCCGACATTAACACACTCTCTCAGAGAGTTGCTCAGACTCTAACACACTCCCGACATTAACACACTCTCTCAGAGAGTTGCTCAGACATTAACACACTTGCTCACGTATTAAAGCATTCGCTCACTTAGTAACACACTCACTGAGACTGTAACACACACTCAGATTATAACTGCTAAAATTACACACTTGCTAAGAGTGTAACACTCTCACTAAGAGAGTAACACTTTCAGACTGTAACACACTCACTGAGAGTGTAACACACTTTGCTCAGCCTAACACACTCTATGAGAGTGTAACACACTTTGCTCAGCCTAACACACTCTATGAGAGTGTAACACACTTTGCTCAGCCTAACACACTCACTGAGAGTGTAACACACTTTGCTCAGCCTAACACACTCTATGAGAGTGTAACACACTTTGCTCAGCCTAACACACTCACTGAGAGTGTAACACGATTGCACAAGGACAGAAAGAATGAAAGAAAGAATATTTAAAGTCCAACTCTGTTATATGAAGCAGATATTTTCAGGCACTAATCATCATCAGCTTCCAGCTTTAACACACTTCATAAATCTCACTCCTACTTACACACACACACACACACACACACACACACACACCCTACTGTAGAATAAAATGATGAAGTGTCAGTGTCACACTGGAACGTCTTCACACACTTCTCCAAACACTCGTCTGCATTTTTTCATCCCACATTTCGTCCAGCGCCGAGTTTTCTGTGCCTAAACGTGCGTATGTGTGTGTGTGTGTGTGCGTGTGTGTGTGTGTGTGTGTGTCTTGGTTAATGTCGTCTCATCACATACACTCACTTGTTTTTGATGGATGATTTGTGAGTGAAACAGACACATTACTGAGAGAAAGAAACAACAGAATGAGATTAAACAGATCTGTGTGAGTTCAGTGTGAGAAAGTGAAAAAAGGGGAAATTTTGGCGTTGTTCCTCAGAGTCTCTGTGTAAACATTACAGTGTCTCTCCCATGACCTGTCTCACTATTCTCACTGCTCTCACTCGTCTCACTGTTCTCACTCGTCTCTCTCTTCTCACTATTCTCACTGCTCTCACTCGTCTCTCTCTTCTCACTATTCTCACTGCTCTCACTCGTCTCTCTCTTCTCACTCGTCTCTCTCTTCTCACTCGTCTCTCTCTTCTCACTCGTCTCACTGCTCTCACTCGTCTCACTCTTCTCACTCGTCTCACTCTTCTCACTCGTCTCACTGCTCTCACTCGTCTCACTCTTCTCACTCGTCTCACTCTTCTCACTCGTCTCTCTCTTCTCACTCGTCTCACTGCTCTCACTCGTCTCACTCTTCTCACTCGTCTCTCTCTTCTCACTCGTCTCTCTCTTCTCACTCGTCTCACTCTTCACACTCGTCTCTCTCTTCTCACTCGTCTCACTCCTCTCACTCGTCTCTCTCTTCTCACTCGTCTCTCTCTTCTCACTCGTCTCTCTTTTCTCACTCGTCTTACTCCTCTCACTCGTCTCTCTCTTCTCACTCGTACTCTTCTCACTCGTCTCTCTCTTCTCACTCGTCTCTCTCTTCTCACTCGTACTCTTCTCACTCGTCTCACTGTTGTCACTCATCTCACTCGTCACACTGTTCTCACTCGTCTCTCTCTCTTCTCACTCGTCTCACTCTTCTCACTGTTCACACTGTGCTCACTCTTCTCACCGTTCTCACTCGTTTCATCCTTCTCACCGTTCTCACTGGTCTCACCGTTCTCACCCGTCTTACTCGTCTCACTCTTCTCACTCGTCTCACCGTTTTCACTCGTCTCACCATTCTCACTGTTCTCACTCGTCTCACTCTTCTCACTCGTCTCACTCTTCTCATCTCTCTTACTTGGCTCCTCATTTTCACCTTGTCTCATCTGTTCATGTCAGAATCATCCGTTTAAATCAAACGTGCAACAATAATAAAAATGTATTTTCTAAATAAATATCATCATCATGTAGCAGTGAGTTCTTTTTCTTTCATCGTGTGATTGTTTTTGCCTTTTATAATCACACTGTGGAAGGACACAAATAATATGTGGGTTTTTTTTTTCTTCTTCAGTTTGTTCTAATTTTTTTGCATGTATAGAATACGTATGTATTGGAATTCAGTGCTGTTAATATTAGCACCCTTGGAATTCCAAGGACAGGAACTAAGTGCTGCATAATAAAAAGTTTAAAACCATAATAAGCAGCATTCCTTTGCAATAAACATTAACACTTTTATATGTTTTTTTTTTTTTTTATAAATTTTATATATTTTATATGTTACCACAATACAGGCTCTCTCTCTCTCTCACACACAGCTGTGAATGAGTCTAATTAACCAGGCTGATGTTAATTATTTTGTGAATTATTATTAATAATCATTCGATCTATTGTCAATTTCCACAACAACTTCAGCAGCAGAGAAGGGCTGTGTGAAACATGGTGAAGAACTACAGGTCAAGTTAAAGTGTTTAAACAGACACGGTGTTAAACAGACTAGTGTCCCGTTCCTGATAATAATCAACAGGACTGCGAGACTCATGATCAGGACAAACAGCATAAAATTTGGACTTTTCTACAAGAAAAACTGGACATTGATCCAAAAGGATGTGGAACTCCACTCTTAGTAAAAAACGGTCAAATCTAGAACCAATAATAGTTTGTCCTGTCTTTTCTTACTGAGATAATATGTGTGTCCCTTTCCTAAAAGATGCAGTGCCTGTGTGGTTCCAGGATTTTTAATATTTGAATACAGTTGTTTGTACACATGCCTGTGGTACTTTCAGTTGTCTGGGAATTGCTCCTAAGGAGGAAGAGAATTTGTGGAGGTCATCAATGATTTTTTTTTCTAGGGGTATGTGTCTCAACCTCCCTAGTTCAGTAGTCTGGGCACTGATCAGGGAGTTGGCCATTTTAAGGGCTGTCTCAATCACAAGATTTTTCCAGTGCTCTGGAATGTTTGCTCCCTAAAAAAATCCCACAATGCACCCCAAAAAACAGGGAGCATCGATGCATACTGGGTTCCCTTACTGGAAATGATGTCATATTTTCTGAAGCCTCTCAGCTCGAAACAAAATGGGGGACGAATTCTCAGCCAACTTCATCTACAAATGTAAGTAGCTTGTTATCGTCGTAGCTCTCAAATAATTACGTATGTCAGCATTTATTCGACGGTTTAAATGTACGCTTTGTTTGAGTCTAACGACACTTAAAAATATTTAGCTTAGCTAGCATACAATCCTGCTATCCTGCTTGAAGTACCATGACAGAAACGTGTGTGATTAAGCTAACACGTGAATATGACATATCGGTCCTGCCTGTTGTTGATAAATTATAGTGGTGACATTTTACCACACGAGTACGTAGTCATGATGCCGGAGTCATCAGGGTCACCAATGTGTAATGAGCCAGGGTCCTTACCAGTGCCCGAACTCATGTACATGATATACTGATTCACGACCTAGGGAGCTGATTGAGACGCACCCTAAGTCTTGGGTGAGTTACCACAGCTGCACTCCCAATTAACTCCTAATTATGACAACAGGCCAATCAGAAGCTACGAAATGTCATTACACCAATTTCTGTAATCTTCCAGAATGTTTAAAGAGGCCATCAAATTGGTATGTGTAAACTTTTGACCCACTGGAATTCTGATATAGTGACTTAAAGCTAGAATTAATCTGTCTCTAATCGATTGTTTGATGTAAACATACATACTTTAAACAAACATATGATTGTCTGATGTAAACAAAGAAATGGCAAAAGAAATGTAACGAACGCCTTCATGTTTCATACCTTAAATAGTAACCCAGGTCGAGTATTTGATTGAAAGAAAAAGAAGGAAAACATTTTTAAATATTATTTTTAATAATAATTTATCTAAAAAAACAACAACAACAACAACATTATTTCTACCACAAGGTCTGACTGATCCCGTGAAACAGCAACCTTTCTGAACCTCAGCTGTTCTGTCAGTAAGAACCCACTGCTCTGGTCATGTATCAGTGAAGAACAGTGGAATCTTCACTCAGACGTTCAGAGCCTGTGTTCTCCCTCGGTTCTCTCTGAGATACACCGCTGTAATTGCTTTCAGAGAGAAAAGCTGAGCTCGCTTGGCGTGGACGAGGTTTGGGATTATGACTCTGGTAATTGACTTGGAAATAAACTCTCAGTCACGTACGCGTTCTGGAGCACAAGTACCTGAGGGCCAGTGTGGAGGGCCGGAGTGCAGATTAGGACGAGGCCGTGGTGAACGCCATTAAACCCCGATGGCTCTCATGTTCTCCTTTGAGAGAAAAACATTAAATGAGATAAAATTGCTCTGGTTTTTAGTCTGCTGGGATAAAACTCAGCCACACTGAACAATTTATTACGACTTTTATTTAACGATGAACTGAGAACAGAGCACATCGAACAGATTTCAACGAGGATTTGTTATATATTTTATAACTTTCACTTGTGTCTGAAAGCAGTTATTATACAGCTTAACCGAAGGAAGGCTTCACAATAGCTTTATACGTGCGAAAATACATAATTGAAACACACCTTTAAATGGCAGTAAATGCTTTGAATATTAAGTATTGTTTTTTTGTTTGTTTGTTTGTGTTTTCATTTATGCAGTATTTAAGCACAATTGTCGGACATGATAATAAATGAACCTCTTCAACTCTTGAGCTTGTCTCATGTATCAAATCTGGATTTTCATTGCATTAATCGAATCTAACCAGTTATTAATGACAAAAGTTTAGCTTGCAGCTAAAAAAAAAAAGTGTTCATTTTTTAAAAAACATATCAAATGTACTTAAACATTCATATTTTTTTCCCGTATTTAGGCTAGCGACATGCCATACATCGTTTGAAAGGTTTTGATGAGTAGTTTACATTTACACCTACAATTCCACCCCTCAAGCTCACATAAGGAAGTTAAAGCCCGACACTTATACCCGCATACTGTACTTTGAGCACTTACGAGTCCATGCACAATGTTCTATGAAGCTTTTATTTTTACACATGTCCACATTATTTTCAGCGGTTGTGCCACATAATTCAAAGTTAACTCTCAAGAAAGCTTTCAAGTTCTGTTTAGCTAAAGCTCTTCATAAGATGTTCACATCGGTATAGAAATGTCACTGAATGGTCACTATTCCAGCCAGCACAACCAGACTGAAACCACACACCTAGAAGGAAAACATGCATGTGGTCTTTTTGTCCATCTTACCCTGATTTTTATATTGAATATGACATCAAGACTTCAAAGAATGATTAAGAAATGAATCACAACAGTGACTAAGATCAGCCCAAATCCATTTTAGAAAACCTTTCTTGAGGAGGTGATATGGTTTTCTTGTGATATTGACACAACAAAAATTGTTTTCTCATGATCACGACTTAATGTTTCTGTGTACTTGACATAACGTTGTTTTTATTGTTCTGGAGGCAGCAAAGACTTAGTACAATCACTCAGCATCATGGATGAACACATTCATTTTTACTTTGATCAGGGACTCCAGTTGTAATAGCTCTATGTCTGTTATTGACTGACAAATTCCACATTAGTGTCTGAGATTTGAGAAGGGGGCACGCCTCTCTCTTAATACGGAAATGAAGTCCATCTCTACAGCAGGCAATTATTAGATTAATGATGGCGATGGCGAAGACATCGATGTGCTTGCGACACCAGTCCCATCCACGTGGCGCAAGATTTTCCTGCAATAAAATGATGTCGTGAGAAAACAGCTTTTTGTCATGTCGAGATCATGAGAAAATGAATTTTAGAGCACAAGAAAACCACTTTAGTTATGTGGAGATCATGAGGAAATGAAAGTCGGAATCACGAGAAAACAAGAAAGAAAGAAAACGAACAATGCATGGCAGCTTAGGACTTCTGTACATTTTTGACATTTACCTTGTTAAGGTTTTTGTGATGTTTTATCATCTTGTGTGGTGACACAGTAGGTAGTGTTGTCTCCTCACATCTCCAGACTTCCCAGTTCAGTCTGCGTGGAGTTTCACATCTTTTCCTCTATCTGTGTGGGTTTCCTCTGGGTTCTCCTGTTTCCTTCCGTCTCACAAAAACATGCAGATAGGTGGACTGGGTAAGATATATTGCCCCTACATGTGAATGTATGTATGTGGGGACCTGCATTGGGTGTGATGGTGTCCCATCCAGACTATATTCCTGCCCCATGCTCAGTGTAGTCTAGTGTAGACTCCAGATCCACCAAGATCCTGATCAGGAGAAAGCGCTTACTGAAGATGAATGAATAAAGGAACATTTGAGCACTTTAAGCTGCAGTGCAGTTAGATGAAAAGTGGTACAGAAATTTATAAGAAAGTGATTAGAAGTCTTTTTTTGTTCCTGCTGGCTCTCTAATTACAGCTGTAAAGTTGGACTTGGTCTTTGGTGTTTTTTTCCCATCAGGGCCATGTCGTTAGTGGAAGCCTTCCACCGTTACACAGTCAGAAATGTGAAGTTAAATTATAATGAGACAGCAGCAGTGGTCCGATCTCAGCACCCACACAGGGTCAGACACGGGTGAACACACACATCTCCACCTCATCAGACACCCACCCACACACACACACACACACACACACACACACACACACTCATTCTCAAACCACAAATTCATCTAAACGCCTCACTTACACACTAAAATGTCTCCTTATGTCCGAGTTGGAACTGATGTAGAAAACATGATCAATTCTACACTAATTCATTTAAATTCTAAACAGTGTCAAATATTTATAGATGTGTGCGTGGGGGTATATTAAACATCGATTAAAATTTTTGTAAAGTTTCAATGTAAAAAAACAGGATGTAAATGAAATAAAACTCTCAAACAGCAGCTGAGCTCACTCTTCTGAGAAGGTCCTAATGGGTGTGGCCTATTATTCTAATAAGCAGTTTGACTGACAGCATTTTGTCTGAGACGCTGCCTACATTTCATTTGCTAAGTTAATTTTTAGCTGCCAGATTAGTTTTCATTCACTAGGTTGGCTTTCTCTTGCTAAGTTAGGTTGCAGTGAAAAGGTAAGCTTTTTGCCGATAGGTTACATTAATTTTCTAGGTTAGCTTTCAGCCACTACATTAGGTTTCAGTCGCTAGGTTAGCTTTTTGTCTCTAGATTAGCTTTCATTCACTAGGTTAGCTTTCTCTTGCTAGGTTAGCTTTCAACCACAAGGTTAGCTTTCAGCTGCTATGTAAGCTTTCAGTCATTAGATAACTTTCTCTCACTAGGTTAGCTTTTATTCACTAGGTTAGCTCTTACTCGCTAAGTTAACTTTCTCTTGTTATTGCTTAGCTTTCACTCATGTGTGTATTACCCAAAACGCACTGCGAGCAGTGAGTCAGTTTATAACTGTACATTCAGACGAGTGTGTAATGAAATACAGTGAGTCCTGAAGCCCGGAGTTAGCATTTTAACACTTCTGGTTCCATCGTCCTGAAGTCAATGGGTTTTTTGAATGGGTTTTTGGTTAAATGCCTGAAATAAGGTCTGTGGATAACACAAGCTCAAGATATTTCCACGTTTTATTCTATTACATAAAATACATCAGTAATACCCCTCTCATGATTTTTTAAAGCTTTTACGTGTCTTGAAAAAGGCGGTTGCTAACAAGTTTGACTACAGAGGTTGTCAGGGACACTAAACACCATCACACCGAACAGGAAAACTCATCTATCTACTACAGCCTCGTTATGTTTATTCTCACGCTCTTACAAACCACTCCAAATCAAACTTTCCAACTTGTAGATTTATCAATTTATAGTACTTTCCAATTGTAGTCTTTTCAAATTGAAAAGTATTTTCAAATTGTAGTGTTATAAAAGCTATCGGAAGCTTAATGGTGGTGATACTGAAGTCATGCAACCGTAGTGTAGTTCATGTATAGAGTAACATTGTCTTACTTCTGGCGACTGTATTTTGGCTTCAAAATTCATAAAAGTTGTGTTCATTTGTGAAGATTATCCTGATGAACTAAACGTGTAAGAATCATTAACTTTTGTTGGTCACAGAGCTTATTTTCTGCAATAATCCCAAACTCCTATAGGAAAACTCCTATAGGCTTTTTGTCGAGGAAAACAGGGTGATGCTAACCAGGCATCAGGATTGGCCTACGAAAATACATCATCCCTGCAGCACTCTATAAGGTGTAAAGGTGTACTCAGTTTTTTGGAACTCAGAGCTCAAGGTCACATGTTTCCTCTCTTTTAGCTCATCTTTGTCACAAACTGTGTACTCTTTTAAGCTTTCTTTAATTATTGTTATTAAGTGTTAGAATGAAGTTGAGTGTTTGGGAAGCACATGTGTGGTTCAGCTTCATATCATGTAAAAAAAAAAAAAAAAAAAAAAAAACACACAGACAAATCAAAAGCATGTGTTAAATTCATTCCATCTGTGTGTTTTTCCACAGTGGGATTTTATTCTTTCAGCACATACACTGATATTTATTATCATTAAAACTATTATAAAGTTATTTTATCATTTTCTCTGGCGAAACATTGTTACAATCCATTAGAAAAAAAACTCTAATGGTATCAATCATGTAATGGAAATTAGTTTAATGGTTTCCATTAGAGATTGTCTGGTAACTATTAAACACCACTAGGCCTTCTTTCATGGATAACTGTTCACCAATTAGAATAAAAAGAAACCATTACAATAAACCATCAAGAACCTATTTAGGAGCAACACGCTCCATTAATCAACCATTACAGACCATCAGAAACACATTACCATTACAAATTTCTAGTAGTTCTTAATGAAAGAATGTTCTAGTTCTGCTGTTGTTTAATAGTATTCAGAAAATCTCAACAGGAACCTGATGGAAACCATTACAGCTTTTTTTCTAATAGTCTTAGTTGCCTAGCAACATCATTCATCTGGCTTTAAATACTTTTAAAGTATTTAAGCAGCGAGTGTGTAGTGTTGCATCTAAAGGCATGAACTCACAAGTTTAACATAAACACAGGATGAACACACGATCACTCTAAATAATGAGCACGTCAGGTTAGGTGAGGGGGCGGGGTCAGTCTGAGTGAGGGGCGGGGCTAGCACTTCAAGGCACTACAGTCATATCAAATACAATATACTACACATTTTACATGAGATGAGGGCGCGACCCGAGGCTTTGTCATATAACAAGAGTATTTGTGCTCATTTCAAGTTTACACACATACACACACACACCCCAGTCTGACCTTTTTACTGACATCAGATTTATGGTAGTGAGTGGTTTTTAAGAGCCGACTGCACTTTAACGGTCCTGCGTGGACAAATTCTACATTTAAAACCCAATTTAATGCGTCCCAAGGAAACGTCTCCATAAATCAGATAAATCAAACAGCCAAAGAAAAAAGATACCATGATGCAAGTGGTGTGCATTTTAATTTAAATAATGTTTTTTTCTGAAATCCTGCACTGCTGATGTGTAATTAATCATGTAACAAATAAAAATACATTTTATTTAGATAGAAATGTCAATTTTGACATGAAAATTAATGAAAGTAGAAAATTATGATAAAGCATTTCACAAAATAGCTTTTAATGATTAAATAATAACTATATAAATATAATTACAACTAGAAAAATGTAATAAAATCCATTAGACCCTCTACTCAGTCAAAATCACAAAATGACAAATAGCCCAGGCTAAACAAGTATTTTTTTAAATGATTATTGATTCATGTAAACGGTAATGATCTCATCTCATCATCCAATCAACAGTAAACATTTATTTCTAAAGAATTTAGATTTGATCAGGATATTTTGAGGCAAAAACATCATAACCTGTGTAGGAAATGAACCCTGAATCCACCACACGTTCGTTTTATTTTTGAAGAAACCCTGTTGGCTTTAAGATGGAGTAAATAAAGACGAATGAGCGAATGAGGCAGAGAATAAAGAACCTGGAGAGTTTTGTGAAGGAATTTAAGCACTAATTATCAGTAAATGAGCAGCAGGTAAACACAGCACGGTGGTACTAAAGAGTCTGTAAATATTTAGGCTGTGAAGTGCACTTGGCTGAGGGGGCAGGGGGCATTTTTTTCACAACAGTTCTCCTTCTCACCATAACGACCTGTCAGAAGCACTTCCTTTACAAAAACATGTCCATCTCTTAACGTGAAGGGCGCCTCCCTTTAAAAAAAGTTTTAAACAGGGCAAGAGGGGTGAAAGGTCAAAGGGTAAATGTGCTCTTACAATTGATGACAAGTTGGAGAGCTTGGGAACGAAAAAGAGAAACACAGAGGTCAGGTGTAGAAATAAAGAAATAAAGGCATATATATATATATATATATATATATATATATATATATATATATATATATATATATATATATATATATATATATATACACGAGTTTAATATAAACTGTTCTTTTTTATTTGATGGGCGATTAAATAATTTGATATAAATATTTTATTTGTATTTTTCTGGTAAACAGTATAATGTAGAATTTATAATAAAACTTAATTATTAATAATAAAGTATCTGTAATTATTACTTACAATATTTCAATGATTAATAATTTAATTAATAAAATAATTACTTTATTTGGAATTATAAATGTTTTATCTGAATTTAAAATATTAAAATAATGATTCTAATTATAAATCATTCATGAAATTATTATATATTGATACACTGTTATTAATAATTAATATATTTTTTATTTCAGTGTATTAATAGTTAATGATTTAATGAATGAATGAATATTTATAGTATTTATTTATTTAAGTATAATTTATTACATAAGGTTTTATAAAAAGTTAAAGTTAATAAAACTAACAGTATAATAAACATAATTTATATAAAAAATATTTTACATTTTTAATTATCTGAATGTTACACAATGTCAGATACAGTGTGTGTGAGTGTGTGTGAGTGTGTGTGTGGGGGGGGGTGTGCACTCTCAGAGAACATGGAAAAATGATAAAAGATTCACAAAATGTAGAAAATGTCGGAACGTTTTTCTTTGCTGACCTCATTCTGACTCCCGCATGTCATCAGTCACTTACACTGAGACTGCACACTGGCCAAAACATCATCAATAACACACACACACACACACACACACGCACACACACACACGCACACAGAGAGAGAGAGAGACAGAGAGAGAGACTCAATTTCTCTCAAGTTCCATTTCTGGTGCTATTTTTAAGAGTTATAATTTCAGAGAGAAAGACACATTAATCACTGCTGTTACACACACACACACACACACACACACACACACACACACACACACACACACACACACACACACGTTTGGAGTATCAGAATCATTTCAGAATCTGGGTTTATATCTCTGCGTAAAAACTGTCTCCATAGTAATAAAACTTTTTACACAATAATTTTGACCTTATGAGGATGCTTTTCTCGACCTCATGAAGAATATATATATATATATATATATATATATATATATATATATATATATATATATATATATATATATATATATCCCTTTTTATCCACAAAATGTCCAGGAAAAAGATTTTAAGTTCGGTACTTAGGTTATGGGTTAGGTGTAGGTGTAATATAACATTTACTCATTGGGCTTATATATATATATATATATATATATATATATATATTTTTTTTTTTTTTCTGAATCAATCAGATCCATTCTGTTCTTTTATACAAATTTTTTAAATGTAAACAAAAAAGGAAAGACGGAAAAGACTTTTTCTCAGTCAAGCTGTCAATGGATAAAGGTGAAATGTCAAAAAGAGAGATAGAAGTGTGTGTTTTTAATAAATTATGATGTAGGGGACGCTAATAATAAACCTGGACACAGAGGAACTCCTGCACTGTTTGGGCAGAAAGTTTTTTCTCAATTTTATTTCCAAAATTGACATCAAACATCACCATGATAAAACAATGACACTGAATGAACATTAAATGTTAAATCTCTCAGTTACACTGATGTGTCATTTCTTTTCCTACTTTTCCCCCAAATCACTTTTATGTCATCTTCAAGATTTTCACATGACTGTTGCTGAAACACAGATTCATTCTGTTCATCTGTATCGACAGGATCGACTCCACCCACGTAGTTTAGGAAATCTGTAGTAAAACTTCCTCTTTGCTCTTAGAGAGGACCTTTTAGTGCCACTTAAGGCACTGGAGGTAAGATAAGATTCTTTCTGAATTCAGCCCCAAGAGAGAGCGGCTATGTCTGTAATTACTCATTCACTCACTGGTTCACTATTCACTATTCTGTATAGTGCACTATGTAGGGCGCAGCAATGAGGGACTGAATTCACACACTTTACTGAGAACTACAGACAAACATCATCATGACCTGCTATTACATAAACGGTGTTACAAATGTTAAATATTGCTACAAATGTTACAATTAGCTACATATGCTACAAATTATGTTACAAATTGCTACAAACTTTACAAAGTATGATACAAATTGCTACAAATGTTCCACATTATGTTATACACCAATCAGCTATGGCTTAAAAGCATTGCGAGATGAAGGGAATAACATTGAATTATCTCGTTACACTGGCACCTGTCAAGGGTAGTTAACTTCTTTTATATGTTCCTCGTTCATGTTGTAAATCTTAGGGAGATCAGGCTTTTTCTGTTGCAGCCCCTAAGCTCCAGAACAGTATAAATTACATCAGGGCCTCTCCAACATTGAGCGTTTTTAATGTTAGTCTTAAGACTAATTTTTATTCTTTAGCTTTTGATTCATTTAAATGTACTGTTGTTATTGTTGCCTTTGTGGACATTGTCTCTGGATACAATATTTCTTATTGTAAAGCACTTTGGGTCAAATTTTATTGTGTTAAATGTACTCTCTATATATAAAGTTTGACTTGACTGACAAGTGAAGTGAATAGCATTGATTGTCCAGTGGCACCTGTCAAGGGGTACGATATATTAGGCAGCCAGTGAACAGTCGGTTCTTGAAATTGATTTGTTGGAAGCAGGAAAAATGGGCAAGCATAAGGATCTGAGCCACTTTGACAAGGGCCAAATTGTAAAGCCTAGACAACTGGGTCCGATCATCTCCAAAATGGCTGGTATTGTAGGGTGTTCCCGGTATGCAGTGGTTAATGCCTACCAAAAGTGGTCCAAGGAAGGATATCCAGTGAACCAGCAACAGGGTCATGGGCACCCAAGGCTCATGTACGTGGGGAGCAAAGGCTAGCCCATTTGGTCCAATCCCACAGAAGAGCTACTGTAGCACAAATTGCTAAAAAACTTAATGCTGACTATGAGGGAAAGGTTTCAGAACACACAGTGCATCACAGCTTGCTGCATATGGGGCTGCATAGCTGCAGACCGGTCTGAGTGTCCATGCTGAGCCCGTCCTGTCTGATGAATCACATCATGTGGATGGCTAAGTGGAAACCTTGGGTCCTGGCATTCATGTGGATATTACTTTGATACGTACCACCTATCAAAACATTGTTGCAGACCAAGTACACCCCTTCATGGCAATTCCCTAATGGCAGTGGCCTCTTTAAGCAGGATAATGCACCCTGCAACACTGCAGAAACTGTTCAGGAATGGTTTGAGCAACTGACAAAGAGTTTAAGGTGTTGATTTGTCCTCCAAATTTCCCAGATCTCAATCTGATCTAGCATCTGTGGGATGTGCTGGACAAAAAAGTCCGACCCATGTCCGTGGAGTCCCCACCTCACATCTTACAGGACTTAAAGGATCTGCTGCTAACGTCTTGGTGCCAGACACCACAGCACACCTTCATAGGTCTTGTGGAGTAGATGGAATTTCCAAATGTTAAAACAGACATGAGCTCACTTTATTCTTCTTTTAATCCACATTTCAGGATTTTGTCTTCAGCCTTTGAGAGTAGCAGTAATGTGATATTCCTGATAACCTTTTCACCTCTCGAGCCTCGAGGCCCTGATGTCAGAGAGCATGTAAATGTGTTTTATGGCTTCATAAAGCTTTGAGGAGGTTGAGACATAAACCCAGCTTCCCTGCAGCCTTTTATTACACGACGAGCCACATGTTTAAAACTCTTAAACGCTGCGACAGTAAAAGCGGGGGCGCAGTAATGCACCGACCCACCGCAACAAACCAACACCGCTCATAAATACTGCTCTCATAAAACCGGGTCGGGTTTCAGAGCCGCTCACTCTCACTAACCTCAGCTCAGCCATTGTTCAGTTTTTCACATTTATATGAGCTTTATTAGCATGAACACACCAATATACAATAATATACATTAAAAAAAAAAAAAAAAAAAAAAAAAAAACCTTTAACCTGGTGAAGAGTTGAATACAGGAAAGCTAAAATACTGAAAACTGAAACTTCTGCTGGAGGAGAAAAAAATTTTAATCAGTTTTATAGGAAAATACTTTAAAAACATCAACTACTAGGAACTATAGGCTAGTGGGGGGAAAAAATACAAATCACATACAGAAACATTAATATCAATAACAATTCAATAAATGATTAATAGTCTTTTGTTTAAGTAGAGATTTGGAATATTTTTATTATACTACATTTAATATATTATAAATCCTCTGAAAACAATAACCTGAAATGACTACTACTAGTAGTAGTAGTAATAGTAGCAGTAGTAGTAGTAGTAGTAGTAGTAGTAATGTTAGAAATAGTAGCTGTAGCAGTAGTAGTAGTAGCTGTAGTTGTAGTAGTAGTAGTAGTAGTAGTAGCTGTAGTAGTAGCAGTAGTAGTAGTAGTAATGTTAGAAATAGTAGCTGTAGCGGTAGCAGTAGTAGTGGTAGTAGTAGTAGTTGTAGTAGTAGTAGTAGTAGTAGTAGTAATGTTAGAAATAGTAGCTGTAGCAGTAGTAGTAGTAGCTGTAGTAGTAGTAGTAGTAGTAGTAGTAGCTGTAGTTGTAGTAGTAGTAGTAGTAGTAATGTTAGAAATAGTAGCTGTAGCGGTAGCAGTAGTATTAGTAGCAGTAGCAGTAGTAGTAGTAGTAGTAATGTTAGAAATAGTAGCTGTAGCGGTAGCAGTAGTAGTAGTAGCTGTAGTTGTAGTAGTAGTAGTAGTAGTAATGTTAGAAATAGTAGCTGTAGTGGTAGCAGTAGTAGTGGTAGTAGTTGTAGTAGTAGTAGTAGTAGTAATGTTAGAAATAGTAGCTGTAGCGGTAGCAGTAGTAGTAGTAGCTGTAGTTGTAGTAGTAGTAGTAGTATTAATGTTAGAAATAGTAGCTGTAGCGGTAGCAGTAGTAGTAGTAGCTGTAGTAGTAGTAGTAATGATAGAAATAGTAGCTGTAGCGGTAGCAGTAGTAGTAGTACTAGCAGGAGTAGTAGTAGTAGTAGTGTTAGTACTAGTAGTAGTAGCAGTAGTATTAATAGTAGTTGTAGTAGTAGTAGTGTTAGTAATAGTAGTAGTGGTAGCAGTAAAGGTTTAATGAGGAGAATATTAAACATGAGCAGATCAGAGTGCTCCTGTAATACAATCTCTCTCTCTCTCTCTCTCTCTCTCTCTCTCTCTCTCTCTCACACACACACACACACACACACAAACACACACACACACATACTCACACTTCAATCTCAGGTTTATTGTGGAAAAAAGAAAAACAGTGATTGGATTAAACATTAACCATGCCGTGGACAAACAAGACACATTTTAGAAAAGTCTCAGCTTTATCATACATGCATCTTGCCATAGTGTGTTAAAGCACTGTGTGTGTGTGTGTGTGTGTGTGTGTGTGTGTGTGTGTGTGTGTGTGTGTGTGAAGACTTGTGCATTAATAACTACAGCAGTTGGAAAATCTCATCATGCACTCAGCTTACACTCAGTGTATGTGTGCTTGTGTATGTATATATGAGTGTGTGTATGCTAATGAGGCTGTATGATGTATTAGTGAATGAAAGCGAGTAGAGTTTATAATTAATGAAGATGAATAATATAAATGAAGACGTTTTTCCTCAGAGCTGAGCTTCTTCAACAGTTCTTCTGAAGCTGAAACATAAATCAGAAGTCGATCTGCATGTCCTAATGGAGGCCCCATTCCTGCAGGGTGTGTGTGTGTGTGTGTGTGTGTGTGTGTGTGTGTGTGTGTGTGTGTGTGTAATAAAGCATCTTGTCCTGTGTGATTAAGCTGAGGTGTTTTGTGCTGGAATGTTCTCACGGGGTGGATAGGAACACCATCCCTGCAGATCCGGATGGAAATTTACTCCCAAAGGAACACCTGTATCAGAGGGAATTACCTCAGCCAGCCATGGAGAACTAATCCTGAGTGATTAGAGTGTTGGAGAAGTAGGAACGCTGTGGCATAATGAGCTTCAGAGTGTGAGGAACGGAGTTTAATTCACGCTGTAGAAGGATGAGTGATAAAACAGTGTGTGTGTGTGTGTGTGTGTGTGTGTGTGTGTGTGTGTGTGTGTGTCGGGGGGGGTGTTTCTACAGGAAAGTTCTGAGAAGTTTCACAAGTTTTTAGTGAGAGTGCACTACAGAGATAAAAACATGGAGGATTAAAAATGATTAGGTATATCTCTTAAATTAATAGTTTTGTGGGTTGTCTTGCTTCATGTTTTTTATTTATTTATTCATGTACATTAATTATTAATTATAACAAGTTATATTCATGTTATACCTAATGTTTTACCTAATCAACTGCATAGTATTTTGAAGATAAATGTTTATTTTGAAGTTAATGCATACAACACGTTCCAAAAAAGTTAGGATGGGGCAATTTAGGACTAATAGTGATGTGACAAGTTGAAATAAGAAGGTGATGTGAAACAGCTGAGGCAATCATCTAATCATAGCATATAGCCTCCAAAAAAGGCCCAGTCCTTCAAGAGCAAGGACGGGTTGAGACTCGTCAATCTGCCAACAGAATAATCGAATAATCCAACACTTTAGAACAACATTCCCCAAAGATAAATCGGTAGGATTTGGGGCATTTCACCTTCCACAGTGCACAATATAATTAAAAGATTCAAGGAAGCCGGTCAAATCTCGGTGTGTAAAGGGCAAGGCCGAAAACCATTTCTGAATGCGCGTGATCTCCGATCCCTCAGACGCCACTGTCTTAAAAACCATCATGAGTCCGTAATGGATATCCTGACACGGGCTCGGGAATACTTTGGTAAACCTTTGTCAGTCAACACCATTCGCCGCTGCATCCACAGATGCAAGTTAAGGCTTTACTACGCAAAGCAGAAGCCGTACATCAACACTGTCCATCTGAGATGGACAGTAGCACAGTGGAATCGTGTTTTGTGGTCCGACGAGTCGACATTTCAAATAGTTTTTGGACAAAACAACCATCGTGTTCTCCGGGCCAAAGAGGAAAATGACCATCCAAGCTGTTATCAGCATCAGGTCCAAAAGCCAGTGTCTGTCATGGTATGGGGGTGTGTCAGTGACACTTGCACATCTGTGAGGGCATCATTAATGCAGAAAGATATGTACACATTTTGGAGCAACATATGCTGCCATCCAGAGCAGGACAACGACAAACCACATTCTGCCCGGATTAGAAGAGCATGGTTGCGTAAGCTGAGAGCGTGGGTGCTAGCATGGCCTGCCTGCATTCCTGACCTGTCTCCGATTGAGAATGTGTGGTGCATTATGAAGAGCAAAATAAATCAACGAAGCCCGGTACAATTACGCAGCTGAAGAAATGCATAATGGATTAATGGGGGAGAATTCCGCTTTCTAAACTTAACCAACAGGTGTCTTCAGCGCCAAAACAGTGTTATTACAAGAAACAGTGATGTAAACAGTCAAAAATAAATTAAATTCACAAAGTAAAACATCAAATAATGAGTTAATAACATGTTTGCAATATAGTACAGGGTGAATTGAATTTTCAAATGACTCTTTTTTTTTATTTTTTTATTTTCCGTACTGTCCGAACTTTTTCAGAATTGGGGTTATATTGTTTGTGCAGCTAAATATCTGCATGTTAGGGGGTTAGAGGAAGGGATGGGGTGAAAGTGGGGGTAGAGTTGTGATGGGAGGTGTGGTTAGAAGGGTTTGGTTTATATTTAAAATGTTTTAAAATATATTAAAATATGTAAATTAGCAAGACATTAATGGCAAAAAATTATATAAGAAGAGAATAAGAAATAAGAAGAATAAGACAAGTTAGATGGTGTCGGCATGTGGGCAGCGTTAGTGAGCAGCGTAAAGTAGTTATTGAGGAGGGCCGAATGCTGGAGGAGGAGCCATTTGTTGTGATGAATTAGCGTAGCGTTAGCTGGAAGCGTCAGCGCTCAGCTACTGGTGATGAATGAACATGAACATGGGAATTAATTAATAACCGTGTAAGTTCACTGATAATAGCACAGCACTAAAACATTATTGATGACCCAATCAGCATGCACTCACACACACACACACACACACACACACACACATACACAGAGGATTGGGCAATTAATTAATTCTCCATTTGTGTTTCCTGCATTCCTAAATTTCTCTCCCTGCTAAGGTGCGTGCTTGCACACACACATACGCGCACACACACACACACACACACACACACACACACACACACACACACATACCTAACTTGTGCTCATTACTCTATCATTTATAAATCATCATTATGATTCATTTTAATTCATAATTCTAACCACTCACTTGAACCCCACCCCTTTTACACTCCTCCCCTATTCTAACCCTGCCCTATCTATCCATGTCTGTCTGTCTATCTATCTATCTATCTATCTATCTATCTGTATGTCTATCTATCTATCTATCTATCTATCTATCTATCTATCTATCTATCTATCTATCTCTCAGCATGTCTATCTATCTATCTATCTATCTATCTATCTATCTATCTATCTATCTATCTGTCTGTATGTCTATCTATCTATCTATCTATCTATCTATCTATGTCTGTCTATCTGTCTGTCTATCTACCATTCTACCTATCTGACTACCTACTTGTCTATCTATCTATCTATCTATCTATCTATCTATCTGTCTGTATGTCTATCTATCTATCTATCTATCTATCTATCTATCTATCTATCTATCTATCTATCTATCTGTCTGTCTGTATGTCTATCTATCTATCTATCTATCTATCTATCTATCTATCTATCTATCTATCTATCTATCTATCTGTCTGTCTGTATGTCTATCTAACTATCTGTCTATCTATCTATCTATCTATCTATCTATCTATCTATCTATCTATCTATCTATGTCTGTCTATCTGTCTGTCTATCTACCATTCTACCTATCTGACTACCTACTTGTCTATCTATCTATCTATCTGTCTGTATGTCTATCTATCTATCTATCTATCTATCTATCTATCTATCTATCTATCTGTCTGTCTGTATGTCTATCTATCTATCTATCTATCTATCTATCTATCTATCTTTATGTCTCTCTACCCATCTGTCTATCTATCTATCTGTCTGTCTGTCGGTCTGAAAATACTGCAGTAAGAGAATCGTGTGCACTTGTTTAGTCACTTCATCCCTCCATATTGTTGGAGTTATTTTCTCCTCTCAGGAATCAGGGTGAAGGTTTTCTCCGGATCAGAAATCTCAAAATAATCTGCACTGGGACAAAAGGTGAGAGACGCCGTGAGGAAACGCTGACACAAGGCCGTGAGATGTCAGGAAGAGCCTATGCAGGGCTGCACGCTTTAATACGGCCTCCACATGGAAAAAAACTGCTTAGAATAAAATAGAAAGTGTATAAATAGAAGAGAGAATGACTGTGAGCAGAACATAAACTGCACTTATATTGCATTTATATTTACACACACTTTATTAATACACTGTGTTACTCTATACACATATACGTTCTGATTGGTCAGAAGCTGTTGATTATATTTCGATAACAGCAGCTCTGACAGTAGAGCAGCTGAAAATCACGTTTATATTAATGTGCTTGTTCTAATACACTATCGTTTCTATAGTAACAACTCATTCACAGGGACTTGTACTGGAGACACACAACATAAACCGACTAAAAACACGTATAAGTGTTAATCTGTAAGGGTCTAACCTGGCCTGGGCATTCAGATTTTTTCTTTAGCCCTGAATAATTCTCCACTTGGAGTGGTTTGTCAATACACAGTAAAATCCCTAGTGTTGAATTAACACCCAGAGTGTTCAGTTGTAGTGTGTAGGGTGTAGGGTGTAAATTAAACACTCTGGGTGTTAAATCAACACTGGGGATTTTGCTATGTAACTGAACATCAGTAAAAGAAGATGGCGATGTTGTAATTTTTGTATCTTCAGTGAAAGGATTGTTGTATTTTACCTTCAATGAACGGAGGTAAGACCAATCAGACAGGGTTCAGAGGAAAACACGTGGAAATACTCGTGTCTTATTGACTGACAGGTCTCAATTCTGCCAAATGCTAGCTCACACAGTCAGTCAGTGTGAGGAAAAAATGGATATTATTTATTTATTTATTTATTTATTTATTTATTTATTTATTTATTTATTTTACCTGTAAAGGGGTTGAAACTGAAACACTAACATCCTCTCATGCTGAGCAGGAAGACATGGTGCGTAAATGTCTATACAAATTCCAAGTTATATGAACATGATATAAGCAGAGAATAAGGACAACTAAAGTACTCTGCATGGCACTGTAGCAGCTAAACCCATACAGTGATAGCTTACTTGTGCCTCCCTTTGGCCAGAGACACTAAACTAGCCGAGTCTCCTGTTAGCCAAAATGTTTATATTTTAGCATTCTGGTAGTCGTGCAAACAGTGATAACACACGAGTCAACTTTTATGGTAAATCCAAATTTTTGTCCAGCGTTCACATTTTTTAAGCAATTAGCCCTCACATGCAAGAACAGAAAATGCATGGAAACAGTTTATTTAGAAGTACATTTCCGAAAAAAAAAATTCACTGGAGAAGAATCTGGGCTCATGATTAACAGTACATATAACACCCCCGGTAAGGAGAGGTTTGTTTAGAGCTACTATAACATAAGTGAGAACAGAAACTAACTTGTTTCACTGGAAATAAAAAACAATAAAAATGTATGATATGTCATTCTTTAAAACAAAAAACAAAAACGTTGTAATGTAAAATGTCATTGCTGGTAAATTGCTGTGGAATACGAGGAATAACACACTTGGGGACATGGTGTTATAGGAAAATAATCACAAAGTGAACATTCTTCATGCGCTTTCTTTGTCTCTTCAGCTGAAAAGAAGTGATCCATCTGTCACTCGTTTATGTCCTCAATCTCTCAACAATGACCGTCCTTATTTGGACAGGTGTGTGTGTGTGTGCGTGTGCGTGTAGGGAGTGGTGGCTGAGGGATTAGCTCTCTCTCTGTTTGTCAGACATTGTGGTCACTAAGAGTCTCTTTAGAAGCTATTCTCAGTACCTGTGTTTGTAGAAATGGGTTAAAAGGTGACCATCAAAGCTTAAGAAAAACAAAAAAGATTAGACCCTGACACACACACACACACACACACACACACACACACACACACACACACACACACACACACACACACACACACACACACACACACACACACACACACTAACTTCTGAACCGGAGGGACATCTGAGAGACATGTTCATTTTCGGTGTATGAAGTTTACTTCTTTTGTAATGTATATAACAAGTAATGGAAGATAAGAGCTACCAGTGTAGCATTGTTTATAACTAAATAATCAGTCTAAGCCCACACAACACAACTTCCGTCAAGAGTCTGTTTTAAGCTTGCTATAATTCCTGGTACGTTTACACTACTAGGCTAATATAGCTAACAAGTAATGGAAGGTTATAGCTACCAGTTTAGCATGATAAACTCTTCATGGTGTCCCACAAGGTTCTCCTTTAGGACCACCATACAGTAATTCTCCTTTTACATCTAGCCATAATGGCGTTCATTTCTGAGCTAATACATGACAACACTGCAAGGCTAATATACCTAACAGGTAATATTTGCCTATATATTGCATATATATTGTTTGTTTTACTTTATGTCAGTAACACCATTTGTCCATAATCAGCAAAAATAAGTCTGTATTTAACCCATATACCAATCATATGTGAGTGATTTTATCACCTAGATCAGCAATATGAGAGAAAGACTACAGCTGAACCTCAACGCTAATGCTGCAGTGTTTAATTTGAAGCTCGTTAGCATTCGCTTTAAATATTTTTAAAAAATCACTTAATTTTACAGAGACAATAAATGAGTAAACACTCAGATTATGAGGCTGGTGTCAAACACAGTTGTTTCTCTGTACACATTTTTTTTTAGTGTGGATAAGTTTAGTCCAACGCTGCTCTGTATCAAAGCTTCTCCATTTGAAGCGATATTGTTTGTTCTGTTTGGCCTGAGTGGGCAAAAATAAAGTGTTGGGATAAAAAGAAAAAAAATCAGCCACTCAGCATGTAGTGTTACACAAACCCCCTGCTGCTAACGCCCCCGAGCACACAGCACACAGCATACCAGACGCTTAGCAAGAGAGTATTAGCAATGAATTTTAAGCATATAAGCAATCCTCAGTTTGTCTGATTCGATTCTTCATATGCTGTTTTTTTTTTTATTTTGTTCCAGATAGTTGATGTGGCATTAGCTTAGCATAAAAGCATTAGCCCCTCGTTCTGCTTTTATAGCACATAAAGAAAAGAGCAAAGAAATATTTGGACTTAGCTAACCTTTGTGTTTAACTCCAAAGTTATGGCCTCTTTTGCTGAAAACATTGTACTGCTTAAGCCTAAGGCCCTGTTTACACAAGTGCGTTTTCGTTTTAAAAGGCATAGCTGTTGCTACAGTTACGCCTGTCACCTACACTACTCTGGATTTCAGACTTTTGGAAACGCCAAAGACCCTGTTTTAGGTTGAAAACTCCGGGCTCGCATTTCAGTGTAAACAGACCAAAACGAAGACTTTTGAAAATGAAGGCGTGGCTTTGCCCACATTCGCCCCCTGAATGGGGTCTTCTGGATCATTGCATATCCTTCCCTGATTTGTTAAGCCCGTATCATTACACTACCTTGATCGTATACACAACAACACGAAGACTGAACCGTAAGCATTGCTGGCTTTGTTTTCATTCTTAGCAGCCATTGTGCAGTTAAATTCTGTATTTTATAATACTGCAGCTGCCTACATGCGCAAGAGGCAAGCTATAATCAGAGAAATCGGCAGCAAATCTCATTTCAATCAGCGTAAGCCCTACATGGACTGCCGGTTTGGACTAGCAACCAACTTCCTGTTTACACTTGTATGCGCATGCCCAGTGTGCATGAATGGTCACGTGACATGCGTATTCGTTCGTGTAGTGTGGATGGAGATCGTTTTAGAAACACAGCGGAAACGCCAGTGTGGACGAGGATCGTTTTCATTTTAAAATGCTGTTTTAAAATGAAAATGCACTAGTGTAAACAGGGCCTAACATCTAATTAGAGTTATAACATCTAATTTGCTTTAGCTGCTTAGTTTTAGTCCAATTATTTGGAAAAACAAATGTGGCAGCCCTGATTAATGCTAATACAGCTAGCCATATTAAGCTATACTAGATTAATGCTGACTCACTGTGTTACTAATGAAGAGTAAACGGTAAGATATAATTCAATGTGCACACATTTAGCACACCGCTTAGCATAAACCATTAGAAACTCCATGATATTTGACGGAGCTTGGAAATTTTTTTTAAATTACCACAGATTTGGGCCAAGATGAGTCATGTGACATCATCACAATGCATCATGTGATGTCATCACAACGAACATTCAGCCAAAGCCCTCTTCATTTCACGTGCGTCTAAGGTGAGTACAGCAAAAAAGTCTCATTTACCAACAAACATCACTGTGAAATTGATGCAAAACAATTTCATGCAAGTGCAATTTCACCAAGTCAAGTAGTTTCCCGTAATAAAAGGCCAAAAAGCTGCATCGTAAATTTTGAAAAAATAAAAAATAAAACGCAGCAAAATCAAGCATTTTTCCCCTGAACAATCACAAAAACACTCCACGAAATCCTGTCCGGACTGTTATGTGATCGAGAGAGCCGAAGTAAGGCTAACAAGTTCAGTCAGGTGTATTGTATATGAAATGTCAACGCTAATGCAGCTGTCTTTCTAAAGTTTATGCTTTATTTTGCTAATACGCTCAGTAAACTGATTTTTTTCCATTACTTGCTAATTTGTTAACTGAACATAGAGTCTCTCTCAAATCACAATTATCAAAGCCTAAAATGAATGAAAATGTAGACTGAAGGACCGAGGTTACAGAAATGCTGTGATAGTATAAACTAACCCTGTAATGTGTATGAACTGTGACTGTGTGTAAGGAGCAGAATATTGAATATTGAAGAGAGTGTGTTCATGGCCAGCTCACAGCAACACAACAGATGGACATGGCGAATAAATAAATAAATAAATAAATAAATAATAAGGAGGAAGAAAAGAGTTGGAGCTTTTCTGATTCACCGTGACTTGCCTGTTTATCTGAAAAGTGGTCTAAGGTCTTCTCGTCCTCCCACTGTCCGTCTCCTAAAGCACAGAGTCGAGTTTAAAGATTAAAAATGTCCTTGTGTGGGCTTTTTATTCATTTTATTCACTTCTGCCTTTAAAGAATTTCAAAAAAGAATGACTCAGGAGTCTCCGTTTAGTTCTGTATGCTGATAAGTTATTTCCTGAAACAGAAAGTCAAGCTAGCCCATGTCACATTCACAATGGGAAAATGTCCTGTTATTCAGATTCGCCTGTGCTCACACATTCCTATTTTGTTTCAAGCTAAAAGTGACATTTGTAATTTTAATCTAATATTAACTACAATTAACATATATCTGTAGTCATGTTAAACATCCATCCATCTATTCATTTTTTGTACTGCTTATCCTACACGGGGTCTTGAGGGAACCTGGAGTCTATCCCAGGGAGCTCGGGGCATGAGGTGGGGGACACCTTGGACAATCACACACACGCACTCAAACACTACGGATCATTTGGAAATGCCAATCAGTCTACAACGCATGTCTTTGGACTGGGGGAGGAAACCAGAGTACATGGAGGAAACCCCTGAAGCACAGGGAGAGCATACTTACACAGGATTTGAAACCCTATCCCTGGAGGTTAAATATTCAGCTATAGTTCATTATAAGATGTAACATAAATTAAAATCCATATTTTTCAAAACTTTATTTTCTATGGACAAGTAACATGTGTCTCTTATGAGTTTGGTCAGAGAAATAAGAGCTGTCCAAATTACAAGGTTGAAATGAATGGTTTTCCCAGTTGGAAGGTTACAGTTATGTTTTATTTTATTTTATTATTTATTTTGTTTATTGTTTATGTGAATGCAGCATTAGCTATAGTAAAGTGCAGAAAATATGGTATTTGTATATTCTGACAACAAATGTATCAGAATCAGTTTTAGTCATTTTTACAGTTGTTAAACATACAAGGAATTTGTCCTGGTGAGTGCACAACAAAGTCTCCTTAGCTCCGCCCTCTTGTAAATATGCAAGCTCTTTCAGTTACAAACAAACAAATCACATTGGGCCTCAGAGATAAATTACATTTGTCCTGCTGTGTGAACAACACAAAAAATGCATTAAAGCTAAACAAACAAACAAACAAACAAAAACTGTCTGCTTTTGCCATCTTGGGAATCCTAGAATAGACTTTTAACAACAAAACTCATAGTTTCCTTTTACTTATTACCTTCTTTTTTTAAATAACAAATATACAGAAAGTAAAAAACAGTGATCAAAAATTTCTTATATTCACTTGTTTTGTAAGATACTGTAAATTCTGAACTTGTTTTTGAAAAATACTTATATATATCCACTTGAGTTAAAAATCCACTTGAGTTGGAGTTCAATATCATTTTTTGCTGTTGTTAAACTCCTTATTCATACAAGTGGAGTTAAGTTTGTCTCCTCTCATGTGTGTATGTATCCTGAGTGGAAGTGGACGGCAGGTTTTGCCGGAGCCCGCAGGGGGATTAGACCGAGGCGGCGGTGGAGATTAACATTCTTTAGGGATTTTTAACACTATGGGTGACAAATTTGCAACACTGGCACTGTGTGTTTCTCTGAGGGTGGGGTCTGTTAATCTGCAGGCGGGTTTAAGACAGGTCAGCCGTAACGGAGGGAAAAAATCTCACTATTTAAAACCAGCAGAGGAGAGAGAGAGAGAGAGAGAGAGAGAGAGAGAGAGAGAGCGGAAAGTGAAGCTGTGAGGCGTTACGGTCACTTTAGAAATGAAGAAAGTTCTCAGAATCACAAACAAAAAACAATAGAGCTTTTCTCATCACTCTCACCAAGAAAAAAAACCTCCAAAACTCCATCATTCTGTAGTAATATAGATCCAAAACAACAACAACAACAACAATAACAACAACAACAACAGCAATGATACTAATTTCCAAGTAGAACTTCTCAGTGTCACCTGGAATTTGATTATTTTCCTGTAAGAGCACATTCTACAAGTGTTTTATTTCTCTTATACCACAGTAATTTACCAACAACCACGTTCTTTTTTTTTTAATTAAAGAATACACATCATACTTTTTATCGGTTTGTAGTTACATTTAATGTTAGTTCAAGTTACTATAGCAGCTATAAACAGTCATGTTCCCTCACCAGACTCTTTTATTTCGCTCTTGAAATTAATAAAACAAAAAACACAGCTTGTCATGTTACTGAGAAGCTCCAAAGGGTAAACTCCTCTGTCCTGAAGATTAGATTAGGTTAGATTAGTCTTAATTGTCACCCTTAGGAGAAAGTTATCTTGGGCACTATTGAGAGAACACAGTTGATGTTACAATACATATACCCCTGCAACTGGCATACAATTACACCCAAATCTGTATAAACAACAAAACACGCACACCATACAATAACCAAGCATACACATAACATACACAATTTCCATGCAGAAATTATTGCACAAATGCCCTATACTTGATTTTACCCAAACACCCTATACTTAAATATTGCACAAATACCCTACACCAAGACATACACCATGGCTCCCCCCAACCCTATTTACTTTTATATTGTTACCTGTTCAACTCTCTCCCCATGGATTGTAACTGCTCTGTGACCTGGGATCAAAAAGCATTTCTTTGTTTTTGTTATTTTTCATTTAACATCAGGTTGTGCTGCTCGCACCACTGCACGACTTGTCTATCTCTGGCTTATACCTAGCAATATGTGAATCTATTGTCAATAGACTGAGAATGGCTGTGTCATCTGAAAATCTAATAACGTAATTATTTTTATCCTGGTTTGTACAATCATTTGTGTATTGTGTAAAAAGAAAGTGGAGCTTACACAGCTTTGAGGAGCTGTAATACTTATAACCTGCATGTCAGAGAGGATTGAATTAAGTTTCACCTGCTGTTGTATAAGAAATGCATAGTACCATTTAATTATATAAGGGTTCACCTCCATCTGTTTCTGCTTCTTTACCAGGATATGTGGGAGCATGGTATTAAATGCTGAACTAATATCCATAAACATTAGTCTAGCATAAGCCATAGGATTTTCAAGGTGCTTTAAAAGAAAACGTGTTGTAATATTTAAAGCATCATCCATGCTGCTGCCATCTTTATAAGCAAATTGATAGGGATCTAACAGATGTTGTACTTACTTCGCAGTTTCTCTACCATAATGCGTTTCATCACTATTGATGTTAGTGCTACTGGACTGAAGTCATTATTTTCTTGTGGACAGTGTTTTTTTGGAACAGGAATGATCATTTTTTTTGTTCCATATTGTAGGAATAGTACCAGTATCAACTGATAGCTGAAATAAATGACTCCAGACTGGGGTCAACTCATCAGTGAATGTTTTAAGCAGAAGAGCTGAAATACTATCCAGCCCACTAGCCTTCTTAGTATGCGATTTTTTTAAAAACCTTGACCAGAGCACTTGTATCAATTACTATTCTATCCTGTATTGAATCACATATCACTGTGCTAATCAAATTTCTACATGCATATAATAACTAACAGGTAGCTCTGTTACAAAGCGCTGACACTGGAGACTCCTTCCAGAAATATTAAATAAATATTAAATCTCCTTACAGAAATCTTTACCATATAAACAATGACTATGTTTACATGGACAGCAGTAATGTAATAATTGAGCTTATTCTAAATAAGACAATATTGTGATTAAAGTGTTTACATGAGCTGCTTTTAGAATATTCCTTTCATGTTCCCATTGTACATGTTATAGAACATAGATCGTTTAACGGCACACGTCATTACGTCCCTGCGCCACGCCGTCCGACGTTCCCTCCAGAATTTCACGTATCAACATACAGTTTGTCTTTGTTATGATACTGTATACAGTTTTGGGTGTTTCATTTTTCACTTTATGAAAGCTTCAAGTGCAGTTAATTATTTGTCATGATATGCGTGCTAATAGCCAACTACTTGAAGCCGTGGGCAGCATCCGAAACCACGTACTTACCTACTATATAGTAACTGAGATACATGTATTTTGCCTACTATATAGTAAGTAAGTACGTGGTTTCGGACACAGCCTGCACAACCGTTAAACGGTTGAGCACTGCCGTGTGTGTGTGTATGTGTCCTGTCGCACAATGTGGTGAAAACTATTACACGACATTAACAGTGTGATTAAGGTGTGTACATGTCTGTAATGCATGTCGATAACGCGACTAAAACAGGAATACTCCACATGTCTTAATTCCATTTGTGTTTACTTCGAGCACGACTTTAATCAGATTAAGGTCATCATTAATCGCTGTTTACATGCTAGTCTCTTAATCAGGGTACTGTCTTAATCGGATTAAAATCGGATTATTGTTGTCCATGTAAACGTACTGAATTGCAGAAGTTTTGCTTTGTTGAATAATAACATTTTTTAAATCTGTGTATTATTAGGTTTATTTTATACAGATGGTCTGTCAACATTTCAAAATTAGACATACAGTGGATATAAAAAGTCTACACAGCCCTGTTAAAATGGCAGATTTTTGTGATGAGACAAAAATGAAACCATGATAAAGCATGTCAGATCCTTTCCCACCATCAGTGTGAAATTTCACCGTATAAAAATACAGTGAAAAACAATCAGAAACATTTTAGGTAAAAATAGGACAAATTTAAAAAAAAAAAGCTTACAAAGCATTTACAGGGTCTAACTGTCGTAATGAATTGATCAGGAGAGGTGTATAAAAGAATTTCCAAAACATAAGATGTACCATTGAACACCACGAAGGCCATCATTTGGTGGAAAAAAGCACATCAACATATCTAAGGTCAAGCATGGTGGTGGCAGTATCACACTTTAAGGCTGCTTTTATAAAGGTGGATGGACAATGACCCAAAGCATACATTCAAATCAACAAAGGATTGGCTTAATCAAAAGAAGATGAATGTTTTTGAATGGCCTAGTCAGAGCCCAGACCAGAATCCAACTAAAAATCTGTGGGGTGACCTGAAGCAGGCTGTGCACTGGAGATGCCCTTACAATTTGATGGATGTAGAATGTGGGAAAATATTTCCAAGTCAAAATGTGACTCTTGCCCAAAAAGACTGAGTGGTGAAATAAAATCAAAAGGTGCTTCAGCAAATGATTAGTTTAGGGGTGTGCACACTTATACAACTGGGTTATTGTTTTTTTTTTATATATATATATATATATATATATATATATATATATATATATATATATATATATATATATATATATATATATATTTAAACCCCCCCTTCCATAAAGGTTTCTGATTGTTTTTCATGTTATTTGTATACTTTGCAATTTCACATTAAAGGTTGGAAAAGATCTGACATGATTTTACTTACTTTTACTTTTTTTTTTTTTTTTTAAACTGCCATTTAACAGTATGTAGACTTTTTCTATCCATGGTAGTCTTTTAATGACATACAGCTGGTGTAACCGGATCTGAGGCACAAATGTTGTGGTTTGATTTTTGTTGTGGTACATTAGAAAACATCACGGCCTACCAAAATAATAAAAGGAAAAACAATCACTGTGAGCTGATTTAATTTTGATCTTCAGTTGATTTTCGATTTCGATTTTGTCTAAAATGTCTGATTTAGTCTAATGATTAGTTTAATGATGTAGTCTAAAATGATCAATAATCCTGTTTTCTTTGTTTACACTATTATTAATTTGTTGAAATTTGATCTTACTCATTTAGATCGCATTGCATGTGTTCATTTATTAATTTATGTATTATTGATTTGCTGTTTCTGTGCATTCTCAATTCATTTATATGATCATTTCTCTGTTAAAATGTTCCTGTTTTTCCTCTTTTTTTTTGCTGTAAACTGAAGTCTTTAACATTTTTATTCATCCATGTGACATTTGTCTGAGTGAAATAGGATTTTTCATGCAGGAAATAATATTAATATTGGTGTTCGTTACTTTGTATGGATTATACAATCTAACATATTGATTCATTAGATTTTTTCCCCCCATGCCTGAGCCTGCATAACGATGTAACCAGACAGAGGAAGGCAAAAATCATTGCATTTTAAATTACAGTTATATAAATAAGAATGTTGTTTTTGGCCATGGACAAGAAAGTACAAGAAAAAAAAAAAAGAAAAAAAAAAAAAGGATTTCCTGTATGTTTGGATTTCTTATTGTGTTTATTGGCATTGTGGCCATGTTTCTGTCAGAATTGTTTATCTGGAGCTTCATGGAGATGGACAGAAGACAGATGGAGAGATTTTATAACTAAACCTTACAGTTGTATTAGTGTGAAATATAAAGAGACAGAGTTTTGGGAGTGTGGAGAAGCTGTGAAGGAGTTGAAAGTAGGACAGCTGTACAAAAATAGATTATAGATCTCTTCTATCTCTGTGAATGTAATCTCTGCTGAAGTCTGAGGTCACGTACAGATGGGGGAAAAAAACACTGCTTCATATGGAGACAAGACGAGATCGCTCAGGAGCGGAGATTCATTTCAGCACCAGCTGTCACAGCTTTTTACAACAGCAGGTAAACGTAGTGTGTAGTGTAGTGTGGTGCGTAGAGTGTAATGTGTGGTGTTTGATGTAGTAAGTGTATGTGCCAGTCTCTACATGTGTGCATCACAAATTTTAACTGCACTGAAAACCTTCTCAAAATGACACACGAGCTGTAAAACACGTCGGTTCTACATTAATATTTGTGCATTATTTAATAAGGGGAATTGTATAGCGGGCATTCTACATAGACAGATTATTTTATTATTTGTTTTACATTTTTGAAGTTTTCTGTAAGGAGCCATTTAGTTCACATTCGTGGAAGGAGTCTCCAGTGTCAGCTCTTTGTAAAAGTCAGAGGTAAAGCTGTAACTCTAAGTTTTCCCACATCTTATGGACAGAGGAGTTTATACTCCACGGTTTCTCGGTAACATGATAAACTTCGTTGTTGTTGTTGTTGTTTTGTAACTTCCAGAAAGAGAAAAAAGAGGCTGGTGAGGGAATGACTGTTTAACAGCTGCAATAACATAAGTGAGAACAGGAACTAACTTATAGATGTATAAAATATAGATGAATAACCTGTCAATCATTAAAAAATAAGCTTTGGGGTGGTTAACTAACCACATACACACACATACACACATACACACACACACACACACACACACACACACACACGCACACACGCACACACACACACATTGTTTAGTAATTATCTAACAGTGCAGTTAATTCTACATTCTAGAACCCTGCAGTTCTTTTTGTTTATCAATCAATACAGAAAGGGTTAAAGAAGGTAACGTTGACACACTGAAGGCAGGAAGTGACTAAAGTGCTGTCTTTGTCAGAGTGAAAGCAGGTGCAGTCACACACACACACACACACACACACACACACACACACACACCGTTAATACTAATGCTGACAGATGGGCAGCGACCTGGACTTGTGCAGGTGTGCATTTTATTAGCGCTGATGCGGGCACAGAGAACGTGTCCTTAATGCTAAAGTGAACTCTAGCGAGCTCTGTTTATTTAGCAGGTTAGCAAACCCTAAATCATAGTTCTATCCAATATTCTAGAACAGATAACGCTGTGTGTTAGGCACGTACATGCGTGTTACTGTTTGAATGAAACATACATGTTATCATTAAAACAGTCAATTATATATAAACAGATTTTTCACAAATAAACATTAACTGAGGGGTTTTTTTTTACAATTTATTTGTGGTGTAATAAAATACAAAATAAAGTCCAGTCCTGAGTCGAGCTCATACACTTTTGGTCCTGTGTGATGTAATGCTTTGTTACAAATGTAAAGCTGCTGGAGGAGTTTCTGAAGAAATTTGCATGTCGCTCCTGCAGCATTTAACTTCGATTTGTTATGGAAATGCTTCAGAAACCACTATCACTTTATAAACAGATTTATACGGATGCAGTTTATACAGATGCAGTGATGTGTGAGGAATTTACACAGCGACACGCCTAATATCACACTGACAGCAATAAAATAAGTCATTGGAACTTCCTATTGTTACCATTAAAATATTTCATTTCATAGCTTTTGGTTTTGAAATTAGTGTCTATACATTTTCATAAGAAACAAACTTGGATTTGGAAGTTGGATTCGATGAAAATAAAAATAAACGTACTGTTTGTAGATGAAAATAAAACATTTAGCAGTGAAAACATCCAAATAACATCAGAAACAGAAATTCTGCAGAGTAATGTTGGAGAATGAGTTATCAGTCAAAAATACACCAAGAGTCTTTTGCCCAAATGAGGAAAAAAGATGTATTATATGATTGAAAAAAAAAGATCAAATAGGCCTATAACAAAGTGTCTAAGACTTTACAGTGTTAAAACTGCAGTACTGAATTTTTGCCATCACCATCTCTGTTTGAAACATAACATTGCAAGTTTCTTGCGGAGTTATTTTATTTAATGTGGGTTGTGCTTCTGCACTGCTCCTCTGTGCAGGTTTGAGGTATAAGTATGGGTGGTGTATTAGCTCCAATACTTGACAACAGAGGGGGTGGTGGATATGGTTTTCTTGGAGTAGAGGTGAATTGCTCTCTCTCATAGCTAGCAGGAAAAAAAAGTGCAATTTACCACACAGGCCATAGTAACTTCAAGGAATCAAGGAAACTTGATACCTACAGTCATGTGAAAAAATAAGTAAACCCCATGGAAATTGTTTATATATATATATATATATATAAACTTATTTTTATATATATATAAGGTTTACTTATTTTAATTGCCTATTAATAAAATTGAAACACTTTATTAAATGGCACATAAAATTGATATTTTGTAGCAATTCTCACAATTTAAAAACAAAACAAAACAAAAAAAACAGATGTCACACGGAAAAACTAAGTGCACATAATTACAATCAGGTGTTCAAGATTGGGTGCCAGTGATTATAACCTGTCTGGGGAGTGCAGGTGAAACCCATCTTATTTATACCTCTCTCATATCTAGTGTCTGGTGTTCTCTGTTATTGAGCTGTGTGGAGTCATCATGCCAAAACTAAAAGAGTTCTATAAGGCCTCAAGAAAAAAAGTTGTGGATACTTCGGAGTCTGGCAAAGGATTTGGCAAAGGTCTCCAAATTATTTGAAATACATCATTCCACTTTAAGGAAAATAAGCTACAAATGGCGCAGATTTCAGAACACTGCTAATTTGTCCAGGACTGTCTGTCCCAGCAAATTCAGCCCAAGAGCAGACCGTCTAGTGGAAAAAATTAATTTCATCACAGGGTCTGCTAGTAAGTCTTGTAACTGCTGGTATCAAAGTGCATGCTTCTATAATCAGACAAAGATTGTACAAATTTGACCTGTATGGGAGGCGTGCCAGGAAAAAGCCTTGAGTTTGCCAATGAGAATGTTGGCAAAGACCAGGCCTTTTGGAATAATGTGCTCTGGACAGATGAATCAAAGATAGAGTTGTTTGGACACAGTAACAGCAGACATGTTTGCTGCAGTACAAAGACAGCTTTTCAGGAGAAGCACCTCATATCAACTGTGAAGCACAGTGGTGGAAATGTTATAGTTTGGGGTTGCTTCACTGCCTCAGGGACTGGACAGCTTGCATTCATTAATTCAATTATGAATTCTGCATCATATCAGAGTGCTTGAAAATAATGTGAAGCCATCTGTCCAAAAGTCGAAGTTGAACCGAAAGTGGACCTTTCAACAGGATAATGATCCTAAGCACACCAACAAATCCACCAAGGAATGAAAGAAGAAATGGAGGGGTATGGAATGGCCTAGTCAAAGCCTGGATTTGAATCCCATTGAAGTGGTGTGGGGGGATATGAAACGGGTAGTACATACAAAACAACCATCAAACATCTTCCGACTGAAAGAATATTGCATGGAAGAGTGGACAAATATTCCAGCAAGCTGATGTCAGAGACTGGTGGACAATTATGCAAAATGCCTACAAGAAGTTATTTCTGCTAAAGGGGGCAATATTAGCTTTCTGTTGAATAAATGATTGAAAAAGCTAATTTTCCTTGTGGTTTTGTTCAAGTATGTCAGCTTTATTAATAGGCACTGTTTCAAAGATGATCAAATGTTTGCTTGTCCAAATATGTCAAAAAAGCCAACAACTTCCATGGGGTGTACTTATTTTTTCACATGTAGCTGAATCAAGTGAAAAAGTGTGTTAATGTTAGCTAGCTACCTTTCGAGCCACCTTTAAATGTCTTACTTATTTAGAAGAAAAAAAAGCCATCTCTTTGCCTTCAGTCCCTTCAGATCTCGGAGTTGTCGCCGCCTCTCAAAAGCCATGCCGATATTTATTCTTGTTTTAGCAAGAGCTCTGTCACTTTCCCTTTTTGACTGCAGGCTCTCTGCAGCTCCGGGTTTCTTGTTTTTGACGACAGCTGATTCCCCAGATGTCAATGATGATTGCCGTTTAGAACGATCCAGATTAAAGCAACATCCAGATGACAAGTTTAAATTCTAAGCAACTGTTGTAAGAACAAGCTATAAACACACCACCATCCTCAGCACCCACACACGCGATTTAGTATAGAGCTCTTCCTTTTCCTATCACAGGTGTGACATAACCAGGCAGAGGTGAATGACATCAAACTGACATTTCCTATGAAATCCGACCCAACAGCTCAAATTATAAATCATTAATATAAGCTTACCATTGCGATTCTGGGTAAAGTAAGGAGATTAATTTTTGTTCATTTTTAACCTGAAAGTTTCCATACTGCAGCTTTAACATTAATGATCATTAGACAGTGAGTTATAACACTGTTTGTTCTCAAAAGCCAGTCAGCACAGACGTGTTCATACAGTTTGAGCTAGTGTAGTATTACAATACTGTGTAACCTTTTAAAAAAAAAAAAAAAAAAAAAAAAAACCTGCATTTTACCCTACAGTGGGACTATCTATTATTCCTCTTTGGGGTTGGCAAGCGTGGAAATACTGTGTGCTGTATTTAAAAGATAAAATGCGACCCATAATACCTCCCTGTTGGAAATATAGTGCACTATTCAGCGTGTTAAATCCATTATTTTAATATATCACAGCAGGGAGATGTTTGAACAGCGAATTGAACTCTGTTCTATATTCTACATTTTTGGGGGTTTTTTTGGTCCAATTATTTTTGTACAGGTGGAACATTCCTTCCATAGCACCAAGTTTACGTTTTCAGGAAGGAAGAAAAAGACAAATTTCTCCAGTTGTTACGTTCGCTCATTTTTTGTTCGGTAAAATGAGGAATGCCTTTCACGCTTAGACAGGAGCACAAAGACTGATGAAAAGCCACCGTAAAGGAGAGATATCGTCTGACTCTCATCCCCCCGTCTCCCTACACTCCTCCTGTGCTGGACCACAGAGAACACAAGAAAGCGATTTGTTAATGGCGGCAGTGTCGAGTTTTCACTTTGTTTCGTGTTTCAGGAGGATGAGAATTACAGCGTGTCCTACACACACGCAACAAAGCAGCTCTTTGTCCAAAACCTTGACAGTAAAGTGACCCTAAATACTGCACATGGCATGAAGACGTGTTGACTGGCCTCGCCGAGCTATGACGATTAGTGATAATACACTGTCCAAATATTACATCTTATGTTGATACACTGTTTAAATACCACTACTTAAATACCTGTATCTAATCTAATGTTCAAATACTGAATGTTTAAAATAATGCTGTTTAATTTTTGGGTCTAATGATTAAACCCTGAATCAATTCTGTTTTCAATACTGCTGTTTACATGCTATACCCTCCATATGAATACTGTATCCAAGGTTAACACACTGCCTATTGTTTAAATACTGCATTTAATGTTCAAATACTATATATAACATTCAAACTTTGTTTGAAATACAGTTGCTTAAATATTGTGTTTAAGGTTCAAATACTGTCTACTGTTCAAATACTGTATATAATCTTCAAACACTGTTTAAATACTGTACAATCTGCATAAATACTGTATCTACTATCTAATTATTGTACCTAATATTCAAACACTGCATATACTGTACAAATATTGTATCTATTATTTACACATTGTACCATATGTGTACATACTTAATTTACATTTAAATACTGTGTCCACTAATTAAATACAGGATGTTACATAAACAGGCTATAAAAAAAAACACATTATTTTAAGACTAAAATCAGTACTTGACAAATAAACATGAACATATAAATACTTTACAGTCAGTAAGAATACTGAATCTAATGTTCAAATACTGTATTTACTGTGTAAATACTTTATCTACTGTTGGAATACTTTACATACTGCTCAAATACTATTGTGTAAACATGTTATCTAATGTTTAAGTATGGTATGTAATGTTCAAACACTATTTACTGTTTAAATACTGTACCTTCTGGATAAATACTGAGTTTACTGTTCTACTATTCAAATATCTGCTGTCCAAATAATGTATCTACTGTTCGAATACTGCACCTTTTGTATAAATACTGACTGTACTGTATAAAAGCTATACGGTTGGTTCAAATACTGTACATTCTCCTCAAATACAGCACCTAATGTTAATGTTCAAATACTATAACTTATGTATAAACACTGTATCTACTGTTCAAACACAGCTCATACAGAGAATTAACAGTAATAATGTATATATTTAATCTGCCCAGGTAACATGATAAGATAATTTTCACACCAACAACATTAAGCTAACACAGTGCTAAATGTTAGGCTAAATTGATGCAAACATTACATTTCTGGCATTTGGCAAACATGCTTACCCAGAGTGACTTACATTTATCCCATTTATACAATTGAGCATATGAGGGTTAAGGGCCTTGCTCAAGGGCCCAGCAGTGGCAGCTTTGCAGTGCTGGGATTTGAACTTACAACCTTCCAAGCAGTAGTCTGACATCTTAACCACTGAGCTACCACTGACCCCCATCCTTTCACTTATGTTAGCATAACATATTGCTTAACACACCTCACCTTAAATTAGTCTAATATTAGTCTAAATTAACAACAACCTCATACTAAAGCTAGGCAAACCTCAAACCAACAAATCTAATGCTAACATTATAATAAACTTATACTAACCCAGTTCATGCAAACTGTATGCCAACTTCACACTAGCAATAGCTAAACTTATTGATGGAATTAACAAGAACTAACATTAAAAAATCATGCAAATATACACTATTAAGATTGAGTCACCCTCACACAACACTAGCTCAACATCATGCTAATGTGAGGCTAAACAATAATAGACCTTCAGCTAATGCTAGCCATACCTCATGGTAAATTTAAGCGAAGACCAACATCATGCTAAGTTTACACTACTAACAATATGTCCACCTCAGAGTAATGTTATGCTAAACTAACTGGATAATTATGTCAAGCCAATGTTATGCTAAAAACACTTTAATTTTATAAGTGTTAGCCTAACCTCATGCTAATTATGGGCTAAAATGACCTTACACTAAATTACCCCAACCTCATACATTAGCTTAATTTCATGGAATTTCAACATTATGCAAATTCATGCTAACACAAGCAGGGATAAACAGCATGCTAATCTTACGCTAAAGCTCAAATAAACTGACACGCACTTGTACGATTTATCAGTGTTTATTCAATGAGTGTTTGTTGTCTTACAGCATGGTTGCTATTCTAACTTTTTAGTCCTGACAGGATTTAAAGAAGAGTTATAGTCAGTGGTGCAACAGCGATGTAGGTTGTTACAGAAGTGTGTGTGTGAGTGTGTGTGTAGCAGGTGTGTGCTGATAAACGGTTCTGGCTCTCACACCATTTTAACACTCAGACACTTGATAGTGAAGATTAACAGAACCTTCGTTATCTCGATTCACAGAAGAAGAGACCAGGAAGTGCACGTTAGAGTCTCGCTTGCCTGCCAAAGGTCACATTATTAGCATTTTTCACCTCAGCTCTTTATAAAAACAGCAGCGAAGTCCAGGATCCTCCTGTTCCCCCGGATAGCGCTTTATTCTGAGCTCGGATTTCAGCTCGCACACTGGCTTTTGTGTTTAATCTGAGATGTTCGTCTTGGCCATGGTGTCAAAGTGGCCCGAGGAGAGCAGATCCGTTTCAACTGCATGTGTGTCATGAAACTAAATAACGCTGAGGACATTTTAGAGAAAGTTCCAGGAACACTTTCACTCTCAGAGGTAGAGAGATATGCAAATCTGTCTGAACATCCAGTTCACACACACATTTACATCTTATTTTCAGATTAAAACTTTCACAGTGTATTATGGGTAACTCATACACACACACACACACACACACACACACACACACACACACACACACACACACACACACTGCTTACACTGGGCCATATTCAGAATAGGGTTAAGCGTGCAATGGGGATTTACTACTGAAAGTAGACACGTCAGTATTCAGGTCTCAGACGTAACTACAGACTTAATGGCTATTCAGAAGATACATAAGAGTTACGCATACAGGTTGTCCAAAACAGAGACGTGTCTCAGTTACACACAATTCTGACTTTGAACTTAAGCGCTTTTTTTTTTTTTTTTTGCATGATTTCGGCTTGAAAGAGGAGCAGTATTAAGTCCAGCTCCACTGTCTGACAGTTTGATGTAACCACAATATGTATGGCTGAAATGTATAAATGTATGTATTAGTTGTAAATACATTCAACACCACAATTTTTATGTTTCTATTTTTTTTATTTATTTATTTATTCATTTTTACAGAGGACATCAGAGGAGACTTGTCTTAATCACAGACATTGCTTATCCCAAGGAGTGAATTTTTTATGGATAAAATTATGAATGAATTTACAGTGTGCATAACAGATGTCAACAGATGTAAACAGCATAACAGATATAAACAAACCATAGGTATGTTTTGTTTACAGCAGAGCACATTGAATTAGCTACAACTTTGGTATTATTTTATCAATTCATTAAAACAAATGAGTAAATTGAAAATGTGATCAAAATAACAAACAAACAAATAAACACCTACGTCCTACACACACATTACTTCATCACACCATGACCTCGATTTAGTATCTTGTGGCTTCATTACATTGTGATCAAGAGTAACTAATGGAGTATATGGGTGTGCTGGATCAAGTGCTACTTTATGTGCTGCTGAATAATTCTATTGGATTTATTTCAATCCTCATCATGTTCTCATTCATAGTATATCATCATATTAGTCTTTTGCATTTTCATTTTTAAATGATCTCTTATGTTGGTTTACATTTGACAGCACAGAAAAAACACACCATTTCCTTCTCCTGACCGTCTTTTCTATCCCAGATTTTTTTGTTTCTGGTTTAAAGGCAAGTGCTTGTGTTTAAATGTAGATTCTATTGAAAAACGGATGCTTCTGCTCCACATGCACATTGTCTTTGTCTGAATATGACCCCCAATGCAATATGGGTAATACACGCACTCCCTGATGAGGGAATTTGTTGAGAAATGTAATCTGTCGAGTAAATATACTACAGTTTGATAACATTAAATAAAAACAGTGCACTCATACCTTTGACCCCAACTGTTTTTATTGTTGTATTTTACTTAATTTTCTGCCTCAGAAGGAAAAAGAGTGACTGAATCCAGTCTTGGAGTTTTTCCAGTTTATTTCACTGAGAGATATGACGGTAAATTTAACCGGCCAAAAGTTCAGGATATTTAAGCGAGTGTAGGAATATTGACTTACTGAACATCCTGAATAGTTTTTTTTTTTATTTTCTTTCTTAAATTAAATTTCTTTGTAACCATGACAGCTGTGATTTAAATCTAGATTTGGAGTTATTATAGAGACATTTTCATCTGAATATCCAAAAAAGGGCTAAAAAAGTAAAGATGACAGTACATGTTAATCAATACACAGCATACACACCACCTCCAAAATGTAGTAATTATTATTCAATGGACACTACATACATCTCATATCCTTATTAAAAATGTATTGATTTAGTGTTTATTATAAGCAACTGGAATGATATTTTGCGGTTTGGGATGTAACCCAGGACGAGGATACTCTTTTCAATGGTGTCATCTTGTTCTTTTATATCATAATCTAATGGAAATACACACATTCATATTCATTTGAACTGACCATCCTGGTAAATATTTGTTTGAGCCACGAAGACATGAAATGCAACTGAAAGACAGACGTGTGAGAACAGGATGCGTTCACTCAGGAAGGAATATTAAACTGCATGAACACACACACACACATACACACAGAGGAAAGAGAGATTCATATTACAGAATCAACAGAGCTGCGTTTTCCTGCTTCATTCAATCCAAACATAGAGGAATGTGATGAGGTGATAAACGCACATGCATCCTGTCTGTTCTCATCTCTTATTCATAACAAAGGAGACGTTTAACACTCAGAAATGGCACCTTGTCTATTAAAATCAGGAGATTTTTCACCTTTCAGCTCTCACTGAACGATTCACACCAGAATCACACAAACCGTCATCCATAAAGTTTTTATTTTTCACAATGAGACACACTTTACTTTGTACTCTGGCTGAATCCTAAATGTCTTCCTGCTCCCTTTAGGGTTGTCATGATACCATAAACACATCTTACGATACTATACCAGCTGAAGTATCACAACACCAAGTAGTATCACAATACCACGCAATATTGGGCTAATTCAATGAATAACTGATTATTGGAAAGACTCAAGAAAAATCATACAACTGGCAAGCAACTAATTCAATGTGCCACATATTTCATCTCTTGTTCCCTAGCGCAATGAAATCATGCAAATGGAAATTGTCATCAGACTACTAAGAATGAACACAACATTAAGAATAAATAACTTAATACAGAAACAAACTCCAAAAAAATCATACAATTGGGGATCACTTACTATCAAACACTGCTCATTTTCGAATGCACAAAGCGGTTGGAATAATGTTTGCTAGCTTACTAGCAAACACGGCTAATTTTAATATTTACAAACAGTGGTTAGCATAATGTTAGCCCACTTTCTAGCAAACATAGCTAAAATTAATATTTACACATTCATTTTAGCTATGCTTGCATAACGTTAGCTTGCTTTGGCTAATTTTAGTATTTACACACAGCGATTAGCAAAACGTTAGCTCGCTTACAAGCAAACAGGAAATCTTTTAAAAATAATGAAGGTAAAGAGTTTAGGTTAAAGGAAGTGTCACTAACCTGTGTGTATTCTGCAAAATAAGTGAGATGTGTCGTTTTAGTGAAAATAGCATTAACTGCCACACATACAGCATTACTTATGGTACTACTGTATTGATGATACTAGCTTTAAAATAATACAGTAACATCAGCGGTATGTTGAAACTTTAGTATCGTGATACTACTGTTATACCATGCAAACCATACTACATACAGTAGGGTATGAAATAACAGCTTCTACACTACTGTATGTATAGTGCACTTCATGCCCAATAGCCAGCCAATTAGAATTCTGCACCCTTCTCACTGTAAAAGTGCACATAGGGTATTAAATATGTTTTTTGTTGTTGTTTTTTTTGTTTTTGTTTTTTCCAGAGTTAGCAACTTAAGTCCAAAAGTTATATCAGTATTTATGTGGGGAAAGTTCCTCATGTTTCTTAACTTCTTAACTCCCCATTTAAATTTATGCCTCTGAGGTTGCCAGATTTTTCTTGAGTAAAAGCATCTGAGACTGGGTTTTTCAATAGTTTCTAACACCACCACATTTAAACACAAGCTGGCCTTTAAACCTGAAAATAATCAGGAGTGGAGAGGTAAAAAGAGGGTTGTTTTTTAAATTAGCTATCAAATTTAATATGATTAATAAATTCTAAAGACAATTTTAAAATGAAAAATATAATAATGCAATATATGAATGGGAAGATTGTGACCACTGAAATAAATCTAATTGAAGTCTCTCTCTCTCTCTCTCTCTCTCTCTCTCTCTCTCTCTCTCTCTCTCTCTATATATATATATATATATATATATATATATATATATATATATATATATATATATATATATAGACAGTACAGTGCAAAAGTCTTAGGCACATGCAAAGAAATGCTGCAGTGCAACAATGCCTTCAAATGAAATTATGTTTCTCCATGTCTCTTATGTTTCTCCATAAAAAATAATTCTGTAAAGAGCTGTAAACAGTAATAAATGAAACATAGTCAATATTTGCTTTAAAATACCATTTTCTTTAAAGAAAAAAGAAAAAAAAAATAGTACATAGTAGTCTACTAATAGTAATACTAATAATAGAAGTCTCCGGTACAATTGTTGCAGTTTTATAAGGAGATGAGCTGTAAGTTTTATTGAGCATCTTGCAGAACCAGTCACGGTTCTTCTGGAGACTTTCACTTGCTTCTTATTTTTGCAGCAAAATCCAGCAGCCTTATTGTGTTTTTTGTCTGAAAAGTGTCTCTTACCACTTAATATACTGCTTTCTTTACTGACATACAAACATTTTTCTGTAACATTTCATTTTGTACAGAAAACTAATGTTTGGGAATCTAAAATGTTTTTGTACTGCCTCGATAATGTAGAAGTCATAAGATTAAAAATAAAATGCTTAGATGCTTTATGTAACTCAGATGCAGGGCAACACTTGCTGATTATGGCTATTGTGTCTTCTTGAACATAAGAACATAAAAGCCATCTTTGTTGCTAAGACTGATTTTGAATCACAGATTCAGCTTGTTATCATGTTCTGGAACATTCATACTGTGTGTCGGGCGTTTGGAGATAAAAATCGCTTACGCACTTGCTTTCATGCTCAACCCCAAATATTGCGTGTTTACAGTTAGAGAGCATAAAAAATGAGACAGTGAGGATGAACAGGGCACAGTGGTGAGGATGTCGGTGCGTGTGTGTGTGCGTGTGTGAGTCAGAGAGCGAGTGAGGCTGGTGTGATGACAGTGGTGTGAGTGTGAGCCCTGAATGAGACGCCTCAGATTCCTTCAGCTCTGATCTTATCCTCTTTCTCTCTATCAGTCATCTTGTCCAGATTCCAGCTCCTCTGAATCACCACCACCTCATGTATATGTGTGTGTGTTTGTGTGTGTGTGTGTGTGTGTGTGTGTGTGTGCGTGTGTCTTGTACATGTCACTACCTGCTCGTGCGTCTTCAAAAGTCATAAAACGACTTGCTTTACTACTGAAACCACAAACTGATCTGTTACTGAAATCTGTTACACTCAAAATAAATACATTATTCTTCCTCATTCCTGAGTCAGGCATGATCTCTATCTCCTTCTGTTTTCTCTGCATACATGCACACACACACAAACACACACGCACACACACGCACACACACACAGAGAGAGAGAGACATCAGTATATAGAATTACACACAAAGTAAAATCCACTTAATGTCACATTTGAGAAAATAAACATTTCTTCCACACTTCAGTATGACTTCTACAGATGATGTACTTCTGTATTACTTCTTGCTTCTGAAATCACTGCCAACGAAGCTAGTATGAAGTGAATCGAACTTAAATACATGTTAAACAATAGTGGTGTGTATAAATGGAGTAGTAGTTTGAAGGCTTTGTATTTTGACTATTACTTTTTCTCATCTGAACTAAATAATAATAAATGCTGGCCAGGCCACGCCCACAAGAGACAACAGTAGCGGTCGCTACACACCACAAAACTACAAGCAACACGAGATACTCACCACCTGCTGGCATTGACGTAGAGTTATAGATGTCTGGATGATGTTATAGATGTCTGGATGTCTTCATTCCATGCTGAGGGTAAAAAGAGGATTCCTGACATTTTCTGAACTGATCTGAGAGAGAGAGAGAGAGTGTGTGTGTGTGTGTGTGTGTGTGTGTGTGTGTGTGTGTGCGTGTGTGTGTCCTTCCTGCTGCTCTGTGCTCAGTAATCATGGTGTTGGTGTTGAGTTTATCTCTGCCTCAAAACACCCTCAGGTCACTCACCATCTCCTGCTCCAGACTGCCAGACGACTGTGCGTGTGTGTGTGTGTGAGTGTGCGTGCGTGTGTGCACATGTGTGTGTATGTGTGTGTCTGACAGCTTGGTTTGTAAAAATAGAAGTCCTGTATAACTCCTGAGTTCCAGTCGACAGTACAAAATATTTTTTCAGACTACATCAGTACACTATTAAAGCGTTTCGAGACACAGCCCTGACCAGTCATCATGCTAACAAGGAAAGATTGATTGTAGTAATTGCTTCACTAGCAGGATGAATAGGCACGCTAATTATCACCTTGTGCTTAGTAGTATAACTAAGTGTTGTGCTATTTGGACAGACTGTTTATTGCTTTAGTGTGCATATTGGAACATAGCCTATGGTGAAGAGAAGATAGGGAATCAGAGTGCTTGGGGGGAAAAACGATGACGTAATGAGTCTGTTCCAATCTCACCATGGCTGTGTCTCAAATCACATACTACCAAAATAGTACACTAACTATTCAAGGCAGTATGGTGATTTGGGAGTTGAGATGCTGCCAGTTATCATGATAAGTTGGAAAGTGTGTGTATGCTAAGCACCATTAACACTCAATCTAGGGCAAGAGTCTGTCATTTGGGAGGCAACCCATAACTGTATGAGTGTACATTTAGGGTAGAAAAGTTATGGATAAGAAGATGTGAGAGTGATGTGGTGTGTGTGTGTGTGTGTGTGTGTGTGTGTGTGTGTGTGTGTGTGTGTGTGTGTGTGTGTTCCAGAAGCCTGTATGAATGATTCAGTTGTAATATGAGCGTCCCGCAGCACATATATGAAGTTGCTTCCGGATAAATATTTGCAAACATCCATCATCCTTAATGACATTGCTTCTGTACATAATAATCTCACCAGCTGCATTTCCGCTGCAAACACATTGATAATGAGTGACAATTCTCACTAACCCCCCTTACTTACACCCCCATCACTTTTACCCCGCACACACCACTGTAGAGTGATGGTGATGAGACAAATCCTGATTAAGCGAGAACTCCAGCGTGTTACAGATCAGAACCTACAGCCTGGCTACTTTCATTTAAGATTACTCACAATAAAAACACTTATACATTCAGGCTGGTTGTGATCTAAACTGCATCTCAAATGCAGCAGCTCTCAGATTAATAAAACTGACCTTTGTGTGCCTCAGCAACAGAAATATCTCATCAAGTCCCATAGTTTTGTTTTTTTTTTGTCATTCCATTGATCACATACAGATACTTTAGGAATAAAATGTGAAAAATAAGAACTTTTGTGTGTTGTTTGCTGTATTTCCTATAGTCATCCTTGACAGTTCCACCCCACACCTCTAGAGGTCCCCATCATCAAAATACGAGGTCTCTTACAGGTCACATGATCCTCATGACTTCCTCAGTTACTCACTGTTTATATACTCCCTGGGGCGTTCGGTGGTTTAGTGAGTAGCACGTTTGCCTAGCACCTCCAGGGTCAGGGGTTTGATTCCCATCTCCGCCCTGTGTGTATGGAGTTTGCATGTTCTCCCCGTGCTTTGGGGGTTTCCTCTGTGTTCTCTGGTTGCCTCCCCTAGTCCAAAGACATGTGTTGTAGGCTGATTGGCATTTCCAAATTGCCCATAGTGTGTGTATGCGATTATGGCCTGTGATGGATTGGCACCCCGTCCAGGGTGTCCCCTGCCTTGTGCCGCAAGTCCCATGGGATAGGCTCCAGGCTCCCCTATGAACCTGTGTAGTTAAGTGGTGTAGAAAATGGATGAACGGATGGCTAATACTCTCTGATTTCATTAGCTCATTGCAAAGTCTTTCCAGCGTTGTTTTCCAGTTTCTGATTTACATTCTCGTTGATTTACCAACTGATGTTTTTTGGTTGTTTCTCTTGTTATTTGAACGGATTCCTTGAATATTTTAATTATATTTGTTGAATGTTGTTCTCAAAGTGTTGGATTATTATCAGTTGGCAGATTGACGAGCCTCGACCCATCCTTGAAGGACTAGGCCTTTTTTGGAGGCTCCTTATATACTATGATTACATGATTAGAGATTAGAGATTATGATCTCCTCACCTGTTTCACATCACCTTCTTATTTCAACTTGTCACATTGCTATTAGTCCTAAATTGCCCCATCCTAACTTTTTTGGAATGCGTTACATGCATCAATTACCAAATAAACATTTATCTTCAAAAAAGTGTGCAGTTGATTAGGTAAAACATCAAATACCTTGTCTTTCTATGTTTTTGTTTAAATGCAAGTCAAAGTACATTTACAAATCACTCCTCTTAGTTTTTATTAGCATTTTCCATACTGTCCCAAATTTTTCAGAATTGCGGTTGTAACTTAATTTCCCTAGCAGCTCGTCTTCATTGTCATTTTCTGAGCAAAAGCAAAAGCTCTGGATTCTGCTTCGCCAGATGTTGATTAATTTTCTATAAATCTTGTAACAAATGAAGTCTGCATACATTTCTTCTGTTTAGAAATTTACTCCAACAGGAATAGTTAGAGAAATATCTGGACTATAAGCCCTTCAGCGTGTTGATTAATTTACTATAACAGCCTTAGAGCATGTGATTTATTCTTTACTTAATCATAAATTCAAAGTACTGTAAAGCAGCAATGTTAATGGCTGATTAAATATTTCATCGTTGTTTCTGTTCTGTCGAGAAGAGCTCATCGCCACGTGTGGGTGAAAACCGGTGTTGATCAACATGCTTTATGTGAAATGCGCAAGTGAGACAGCGTGTGTAGCCATGACTCACTCAGATCATTCATTCATTTCATATGTGTATTCACTGTCTGGTTCAGTCACCAGGAATCTAATATTCACTGCAAAATATGAAATGTGTATTCAGGACAAATCTGTTGCTTGTAACTACAAGCGAGCACTTCATTCACAGCTTTCCCACATTGTGTCTCCCTTTTTTTCTGTAGATTCTCTGCAGTTCAGGTGTGTGAGGTCATGTGATACAAAGTTTTTGCTCAGTAGTCATTGACTACGTTTACATGGACAGCAGTAATATAATTATTGACCTTATTCTGAATATTGTGATTAAGGTGTTTACATGAGTTACGTTTAGAATATTCCTTTCATGTACAGGTTTTACATGGTATAGTACATAGATGGATTAACGACACACGTCATTACGTCCCCACGTCACACCGTCCGACGTTCCCTCCAGAATTTCACGTATCAACATACAGTTGGTTTTCGTTATGATACCGTATACAGTTTTGGGTGTTTCATGTTTCATTCAAGTGCGGTTAATTATTTGTCATGCTGTACGTACAAATAGATGACTGCTTGAAGCCGTGGACTGCGTCCAAAACCGCATACTTACCTACTATGTAGTAGCCGAAATACATGTATGCTATACTACTTTATATAGTAGGTAAGTATGCGGTTTCGGACGCAGCCGTGCTCTCTTGTTTGCCATCAAACGGTTGCGCACTGCCGTGTGTGTACGTGTCCTGTCGCAAGATGTGGTGAAACCTCTCACACGACGTTAATAGTGTGATTAAGGTGTGTACGTGTCTGTAATACACCTCGTTAATGCGACTAAAACAGATCTCCACATGTCTTAATTCCATTTGTGTTTACTTTGAGTATGAATTTAGTCAGATTAAGGTCATCATTAATCGCTGTTTACATGGTAGTGTCTTAATCAGGGTACTGTCTTAATCGGATTAATATCGGATTATTGTTGTCCATGTAAACGTACTGAATGACTAAGGAGGAATATCTGTCTGTGGAGCTCTGTTTTATGTGATGCTGCAGAATTAACACTGTGCCTGAAGCAAATTGAATTGGGAAACAAAAACTAGCCACTTTCAGTTCCTGCAGATTATTTGGGGAAAATATTACAGATCCGGACACTGCTGATTGGTCATATGGAAATTCACAGAATCACTACACATACAGTCCCTTCTGAAGGTATTGGAGCAACAAGGCCAATTCTGTTGTTTTCGCTATACATTGAAGACATTTGGGTTCGATAACAAAAGATGAATATGAGACGATAGATCAGACTTCAGCTTTCATTTTCTCATATTTACATCTAGATGTGTTAAACAACTTAAACCTGGCACCTTTAGGAGCAGACCACCCAATCTTTAGGTGAGCAAAAGTATAGGAACAGATAGTCTTAAAGTAAATTCAAGTAAATAACACTTAATATTTGGCTGCGTATCCCTTGCTTGCAATAACTGCGTATCCCTTGCTTGCAATATCAAGCTTGGTGACCCACTGACATCACCAAACTGTTGCACTTCTCTTTTGTGATACTTTTCAAGCCTTTTACTGCAGCTTCTTTCAGTTGGTGTTTGTTTTGGGGGGTTTCTCCTCCATTCAGTCTCCTCTTCAGAAGATAAAATGCATGCTCAGTTGGGTTAAGGTCTGGTGATTGACTTGGCCAGACTAGAACCCTCCACTTTTCCCCAAAGATAAAGTCCTTTGTTTTGTCATTCCTCCCAATAAGACTGGATGCATTTCTCTGTAAATTGGCAGGCAGATTTATTTATTTTATTTCTTTTGCCAACTCTGAATTCATCCTGCTGCTACCTTCATGAGTTATCATCAATAAAGATTAGTAAGCCCTTTCCAGAAGTAGTCATTCAAGCCCAAGCCATGACACTACCTCCATCATGCTTGACCAATGAGCTTGTATGTTTTTGGATCATAAGCAGATCCTTTCTTTCTCCACACTTCAGCCTTTCCATAACTTTGGTAGAGGTTAATCTTGCTTACAGAACTATTGTGGCTCATCTCTGTATTTCTTCACGAATTCCAATCTGGCTTTCTGATTTTTACTGCTCTTGTGGTATGACATCTATTTTTTTGCATTTGAAGTCTTCTTCGAACGGTGGATTGTGATACCTTCACCCCTGCCCTGTGAAGGTTGTTTGTGGTGTCTCTAACTGTCATTTTTGGGGTTTTGTTCACAGTTTCTGTCATCAACCGCTGTTATTTTCCTTGGCCGACATGTTGCATTTTTGGTTGATAGTACACCAGTGGTTTCTTTCTTTTTCAGGGCATTTGAAATTGTTGTATTGGCTATGCCCAGTGCTTGTGCAATGGCTCTGATAGATTTTCCCTCTTTTATCAGCTCCAAAATGGCTTGCTTTTCTCCCATAGACAGCTCTCTGGTCTTCATATTGATTTATCATTTTTAACAACAATTGCAGTCTTCATAGGTGAAACCAAGGACTCAAAACAAGAGTAAGCATTCAGAGCTATTCACTCTTTAAATAACCAATTTAACAAGCCAGACCTGGGCAACAAAAAACACCTATCATTTACATGGTGAAAGATTAAAAAAAAAAAAAAAAAAAAAAATAGCTAAAAAAAAATGGGTTCAAACAAAAGGTACCATGTTCTAAGTTGTTTAACACATCTGATGTAAATATGTAAATATGAAATTCTGATCTATCATCTCATATTCATCTTTTGATTTCAAACCCACATACTGACAGTTACTGACAATACTGTCTTCAGTGTACAGAAAAAAACAATTGAATTGGCCTTTCTGTTCCAATACTTTCATGATGTGCTGCATTTGATTCTTCTACTGTTATTCTTTTTGTTTGTCTGCCATGATGTTGAGACTTGGCAGCATGAAGGCCACGAAAGTGGATATGATGAAACACACACACACACACACAGAGCGAGAGAGAGCCTTCTTTAGTGCTTTGTGTGTCATTATGAGATTGATGACTAACACAGCCATCGTGTTTCCTGCTCTCACCTGCCCTCAGGTAACCACTCCCACTCTCATCCATCAGCCATCATTACATCCCTCAGAGCAGCACTGGATCACTCTGTTTACACTGCTCTGTGTGTATATGTGTGTGTGTGTGTGTGTGTGTGTGTGTGTGTGTGTGTGTGTGTGTGTGTGTGTGTGTGTATGTGTGTGTGTATGTGTGTGATGTGCCCATACAGGTAGATAATAACCCTAACACACCGTGACATTTGAATATAATATGTGGCCCATATACTAAGCGATGCATCCACTATGGCCACATTCAAAACCACACATCTTGTCCACTATATAGACAACTAAACGTGGCAGCAACTCAACATGTGGACGTGATGATGTTTACGTAGCCGATATAGTGTATTGGGAATGTGGATTGGGACACACCCACAGTAATACTGTATTTGAGCTTTTCATCAGCTCAACGAAGTCGGCTGAGAGTCCGGGAAGTGAAGTTTGGGGTTAATTACTGTTTTGCCAAAGCCTGGAAAACCCACGGATGCTCTCATCATGAGTGTGTGTGTGCGTGTGAGAGAGTGTGTGTGTGTGTGTGTGTGTGTGTGTGTGTGTGTGTGTGTGTGTGTGTGTGTGTGGGTGTGTGTGTGTGAGAGAGAGAGAGAGAGAGAGAAAGACAGAGAGACGGGGGAAAAGGTCCTGCACCACCTGGGTTCATATCTTTGCTCTGTTATTAACACTCTGAGTCAGAACCAGAGCTTGTCAGCATATGAGACTGTGTGTGTGTGTGTGTGTGTGTGTGTGTGTGTGTGTGTGTGTGTGTGTGTATGTGTGTATGTGTTTATGAGTGTCTCCTCCTTGTGTTCTTTGTACTAGCACGCAAAACCCCAGCATGCCAACCTCCACTATGTTTGTTTATCATTATTTCTGCTTTACTTCAAAGAGCCACACACACACACACACACACACACACACACAGACACACACACTATGGAAGTAAATTTGTGAAAATGAGTCTCATTAGCTTGCCTCAGTGGAATCCATCGTATTTTACCGCAGTTCAAAGTTTGTGTCATTTAGTCAACATAAAACAGACGTCCTTTTTTAAATTCAGATGCGCATGCACACACACGCACACACACACGCACATGCACACACACACACTGAAATAAAACATAAAGAAGTGACAGTAATGATTCATCTAATTTACAGATTTACAGATACAGAGACAGATACACAGAAACATAGACAGACAAACAGACACTACCTACTGCTCCGCTGTACATACAGGACATACTGATCAGTATCTGTCTGTAGCATGAATACAGTCTGGACATACTAGCATGTTGGCACTGTCATGTGACCTACAACTTAAAAAGAGCTGACACACTGCCTTCCGCAATTTTGTATTCAGTTCCGTTGCCTGGTTAAATACTGCAGAATCTCAGTGGAAGATGTAGCTCACTGGACTGACATTTCTCGTCTACTGTTTCATGAATGCTGAGAATTCAGACATACTGCTCCTTGGTATACTGCTTTTCGACTACTGCTTTTCGGCAGTAGGGATATTCAGATGCAGCTTGTGTGATGAGCCGGCACTCTTTGATGACATCATCATGTTGTTCCTCTTGAGTATCTTCACCAGAACACAGAAGCTCTTGTTTTATTTGTCTGTTTGTTTGTTTTAATATGATTACAAATTATGTGTGCATCATCATGTTTGTACACTCCACATCTGAAAACTCAACTTTATAGACACTGACCGGGTCAATATTTCACATTCCTCTCTGTATTCAAATCAGTCTCTACCTGGTTACATAATCTGATATCACTGAGTTCTATGCATGTATTTGGCCTTTACTTGTCGAAAAAAAATAAGACTTTTATAATTGATACACTTTCTGGAAAGCTTATCTTTTTATCATTTTTAAAAGTCATTAAGTGTAGGATAAAAAGGAAAAATGTGAAATGTGATGTGTATTAGTGACAGCTTTAAACCATCATGGCTTGAGTTTCACTATGGGATACAACCATGACATTACATCCATCCATCCATCTTCTATACCGCTTATCCTTCCTTCAGGGTCACGGGGAACCTGGAGCCTATCCCAGGGAGCATCGCGCACAAGACGGGGTACACCCTGGACAGATTGCCAATCCATCACAGGGCACAATCACATACACACTCACACACCCATTCATACACTACGGACACTTTGGACATGCCAGTCAGCCTACCATTCACTCACCATGACATTACAGTTTTTTCTAAATATTTTCACTTTTTTCCAGTCCTGACATGTTTGCCTTCAAATTCCCAAATTTCTAATGTTCCCTGTCCTGCACTGAGAGTGTCCTCTCCATGATGAAAGGGTAACATTCTGACAGTCCTGTCTGTAATTATCATGTGTTAACATGTAGCCTTTAGTTTTTATATTAACTCATATTTACACCATTTCCCACAGCATATGAATGTAGCACTATACCTGATCTCTTAGTAATTAACATACAGTACATCTGCTCTTTACATCCTATCTGCATATTACATATATCTTATCTGCTCATTACATATATCTTATCTGCTCATTACATATATCCTATCTGTATATTACATATATCCTATCTGTATATTACATATATCCTATCTGCATGTTACATATATACTATCTGTGTATTACATATATCCTATCTGCCAATTACATATATCCTATCTGCATATTACATATATCTTATCTGCTCATTACATATATCCTATCTGCTCATTACATATATCCTATCTGCATATTACATATATCCTATCTGCCCATTACATATATCCTATCTGCATGTTACATATATACTATCTGTGTATTACATATATCCTATCTGCATGTTAAATATATCCTATCTGCTCATTACATATACCCTATCTGCCCATTACATATATCCTATCTGCATATTACATATATCCTATCTGCCCATTACATATATCCTATCTGCCCATTACATATATCCTATCTGCATATTACATATATCCTATCTGCATATTACATATATCCTATCTGAATAATACATGTATCCTATCTGCTCATTACATATATCCTATATATTACATATATCCTATCTGCTCATTACATATATACTATACGCTCATTACATATATCCTAAATGACCATTACATATATACTATACGCTCATTACATATATCCTATCTACCAATTACATATATCCTATCTGTATATTACATATATCCTATCTGCATATTACATATATCCTATCTGTGTATTACATATATCCTATCTGTATATTACATATATCCTATCTGTATATTACATATATCCTATCTGCATATTACATATATCCTATCTGTATATTACATATATCCTATCTGTATATTACATATATCCTATCTGCTCATTACATGTATCCTATACGCTCATTACATATATCCTATCTGCTCATTACATATATCCTATCTTCTCATTACATCCTATACTTAACACACAAGTCCACTCGCCTTGCGATCCATTCGAGCAGAGGGTGTACTCCTGGGATAAACTGTCTATAAAGTGATAAAGTGTCTGCATTGTGAATGAATTTCAAGGAGACACCAATCATGTAATTCTGTTCAACAAATAGTTAACTGTCAGTATCACATTTCTCTTGGTAGATTAACAGAAGTTGTTCCCATGATTACATTTAGCTAGCTAACATAAGGCTACAGTGGATATAAAAAAAGTCCAAACTAAACATCTCTGTTTACATTGCAGGTTTTTATGATAAAAAATAAAATAAAATAAAAAACTATGTCAGATATTTTTCCAACTTTAATGTGATGTAGCAACCAACAAAATTCAAGTGAAAAACAAAACAGGTTATACATTAATAAAAAGAAAATACTTACAATAACCTGGTTACATATTGTGCACATCCTTTTATATTGGTGCATATGATTGTGTTCAGAATAAACCAATCAAATTCAAACTCATGTTCAAAAGGAATTATCATACAGTTGTCATCACTGAAGTGATTCTGATGAACCCCCAAATAAAGATCAGCTGTTTCTGTAGAAGTTTATTGACATTGTCTTGGTTTCATCCTAAGCCATGGTCCTCAAAGAGCTTACAAAGCGTGTACAAGATGTCATTTGTCAGGTGGTGGAAATATAGACATAATTGTTTAAGGTATAGATCAGGAAAGGTGTACAAAAGAATTTCCAAAATATTAGCCATACCACAGAAACCATGAAAATCATCATCATCAAGTGGAAAAAGTGGGGTACCACAGTGTATTCCCTAATAACAGGACATCCATTCAAAATTGATGAAAGACAAGACAAAAAATATAAGGGAGGCTGTCAAGTAACCTACAGCAACATTAAAGATTCTGCAGGAATATCTGGTAAGAACTGGTCACTCCTTCCATGTAAGAACAATCTCTTATATAGTATGGACTATGGGTTCGAGTGACTAGATGGAACCCGTTTCTTGTGAAAAAACAAACAAACTAAACTAAACATCCAAGCTCACCTAAATCATCCCAACCCATGTGGCAAAATGTGTTATGGTCTGATGAGACCAGGGTAGAAATTTTTGGACATAATTAAAAAATATATATGTTTGGCACAAAGTGAGACCGCTTATCACTCAAAAAACACTATACTCATGGTGAAGCATGGTGGTGGCAGCATCATGCTATGGAACTGCTTCTCTTCAGCTGGGACTAGGGCTCTAGTAAAGAAAGAGGGCATTATGGGTAGGGCTAAATACCAATCTAGCTTTGCAAAAAAAAAAAAAAAAACCCTGCAGGAGAAAAATCTTCACTTTCCAGCATGATAACAACTCAAAACACAAATGAAAGTCAACAAAACAAATGGCTTCAGAAGAAGATGAATGGAATAGCCCAGTCAGAGCCCAGATGTAAATCTTATTGAAAATTAAAGAAAGGATTTGAAGAGGGCTGTGCACAGGAAATTCCCCTTGCAATCTGATAGTTCTGGAGCAGATCGTGGTGTGCTGTATTACAAGTAGAAGCAGGTTTGAGCGCAAAGTGCTGTGAAAAAGTATTTTGATTTGAAAAAGTAATTGATTTCTTCTGTTTTTTTCTTTCTTTTTTTTGTATATCTCATACTAAATTGTTTCAGAAATGAAAACAAAATCTAAGATAAAGGCAACCTGAGTAAACACAAAATACAGTTTTTAAATAATAATGTTATTTATTGAATCAAAACCGTTATCCAATACTAAATGGGCCTGTGTGATAATGTATTTGCCCCCATGATCACAAATTCCACAAATCTATGAAACTGCATTCATAATTGGGTTCAGCTGGACTAGATAAAACCAGGCCTCATTACTACAAACCCTGTTCAATCAAATCAATACTTAAATAGAACTTTTTCAACAACATGTAGTTGGCTAAAAGTTCTTACCCAGTAACACGCTATGCCAAAATCGAAAGAAATTCCAGAAATGATGAGGAAGAAGTTGATCGAAATACATCAGTCTGGGAACGGTTACAAAGCTATTTCAACGGTTCTGGGACTCCAAAGAACCACAGTGAGAGTCTTTATCTCCAAATGGAAAAACTCACTAATGAACCCGAAAAAACAGTAGTGAACCTTCCCGGAAGTAAATGACAGTCCAAATGTCCTCCAAGAGCACAGCAACTACTCATCCAGTAAGTCACAAAGGGGCAAAGGACAACATCAAAGGATCTACAGTATATCAACAAAGGACCTCTTGCATCAATAAAGAACACTGTTCATGACTCCACTATCAGAAAGACACTGGGAAAAAATGGCATCCATGGAAAAATGGAAAGGTGAAAACCACTGCTAACCCAGAAGAGCATTAAGGGTATTTGTATTTTGCCAAAACACACCCTGATGATCCTCAAATCTTTTGGGAGAATGTTCTGTGGACTGAGGAGTCGAAAGTGGAACTGTTTGGAAGACAGGGGTCCCGTTACATCTGGCGTAAACCAAACACAGAATTCCACAAAAAGAACATCATACCTACGGTGAAGCATGGTGGTGGGAGTATGATAGTGTGGGGATGCTTTGCTGCTTCAGGGCCTGGGCAACTTGCAATAATTGAAGAAAACATGAATTCTGCTCTCTACCAGAAAATCCTAAAGGAGAATGTCCAGTCTTCCGTCCATAAGTTGAAACTCAAGCGCAACTGGATTATGCAGCAACGATCCAAAGCATAGGAGTAAGTCCACCTCTGAATGGTTCAAAAAAAAGCTAAATTAAAGTTTTGGAAAGGCCCAGTCAAACCAAGTGAGATGCTGTGGCAGAACATTAAACAAGCAGCTCAAGCTTGAAAACCCTCCAGTGTGGCTGAAGGTGGCACAGGTGGCACAACCAGATTTTAAGTTTAAGGGGCAATTGGTATTTCACATTGGTGTTTTGCTTTAATAATTTTTTTTTATTTTTTTTAACTGTATTGTGTGTTTACTCAGGTTGCCTTTGTTTTTTGTTGTATTTCTTTTGGAGATCTAAAACTATTTAGTGAGATATACGCAAAAACAGAAGAAATCTGGATACTTTTTCACAGCACTGTAGTACAAGTTAAGGTGTATGCACACTTTTGCAACCAGGTTATTGTAACCTAAAACATTTTTGTTTGTTTTTCACTTAAATGTTGTTGTTTATTATATCATAATAGGTGGAAAGATCTGATGTGATTGGTTACATTTTTCATATTACAAAAAAATATGCACTGTATGTTAGTTGCTATTGGTGGGCAGTATGACGATGTGCTTTAGCTAACGATGTATAAATTATGACTATTGTTTTCAGAGTATGTTTTGGTGACAACAGTACTTCTGGAAAAACAATTATAAACCGTGTGTAAATGAACAGTGGCTGTACAGAGTTCAAATAAAACCTCATTAATTATTATTAAAATAAAATAAAAAAATGTTCAGCTTTATTATTTAAAAAGTAATGAAATATACTATGATAAAATGCTAATAAAACTACACTTTTAAAATAAAAATGCAACAGCTTATGGAATAGTTGCAGCTTTCTCTTTTTTCTTATTCATTCATTCATTCATTCATTTATAAACAGATTTAAAGATATATGTTTGTGCCATACTTTATATATTATATAAACTTTATTATATAACTGTTTATTATATTTATTATACAAAAAAAAATGCTAAAACTTCACCATATTATTACAATATGATTTTTTTTTTATCCTGTGCCACTGCATAAGGTGTGTGTGTGTGTGTGTGTGTGTGTGTGTGTGTGTGTGTGTGTGTGTGTGTGTGTGTGTGTGTTCACACATATTTTACAACAGCTGATTAGAAATTAGCCGCTCGAGGGTGAAGCCTTAACAAGTCTGTAATTACCCAAACTGCAACGAAACCAAGTAAAGGCCACAACATGTGTGTGTGTGTGTGTGTGTGTGTGTGTGTGTGTGTGTGTGTGTGTGTGTGTGTGTGTGTGTGTGTGTGTGTGTGTGTGTGTGTGTGCGCATGCATGTTAATAACAGTGTGGGTCAGAGGGATGAGCTGTATAAAGTAAAACATGAAATTATGGCTGAACAAGGATGACAAAATCTGACTCAGACTGTCTCTCAGACTGTTCCACGATGACGTGTTTTCTAGGTGTGTGTTCATGCGGTGTGTTCATATGGTGTGTGTGTATGTGTGTGCATTGTCATTGTGTATTAGGGGGTGTATTTACCCAGAATCCACTGTGGAGTGTGTGCATTGAGTTTAAAGGTAAATTGATATATAACGGTGTTAGAAACTTGTGAATTTGTGATTTTAATACAAAACAAAATACACACAGCTCAGGTAAAAATAAAGATATTAGAATACTGTTGCTAGCCAACTGGGAAATATGGATGCAGTTATTTAACTAGAAATAATGCTAACTATTTAGCTGGCCGTTAAATCTCATATACAGATAGGGTAGAAACTAGCTAGAACATCAACATTTACCTCAGATGTGTCAAGAAATTACTGAGAAAAAAACTAAACTTGCACCGTAATTACACTTAGCATCCAACGCTAACAGAGCTAACACATGAACCATCACAATTCTTCTGAGGAATGTTATAAAGAATAAAAGTGTCAAATTAAAATTAAGGAGAGAGGTCAGATGTGTTTAGTTCTGGTGTCCTCTGTAAGGCTTTAGCACTAATCTTACTATATTTCTTAATTATTAATTAATCAATTATCAAGTTAGTTATTAGCTAGCTAGATAAAGCACTCTTTTAGAACACTCTTTTAGCTTTAGTGTAATTAGCTTCATGCTCAGACAGAGTGGATAAGATTATTTGGTTTTACTTTATTGTATTTAAGTATAGTACCTATGGGAAAATGGTTCTAGCATCTGAAAAGGGTCGTCACTTAAAGACTGAACATGTTTAACCCTACAACGGAAACAGTTCCAGAGGTAGATGTAGAGCCTATTTAGAAAGCTTCAAGAGCCCTAACTGGACAGAAGGATTGAGGGAACATCCACAATGAAAGCTGCTTGGTGCTATCGTAGTGTTTAAGTCAGTACTCTTTCCTGCACTCATACACAACAAGTTTAAATGCTGATATAAAACCACAACAGTCACGTTTAACAAACATTTTTTTTTTTTTTTTACAACTCGATAAAATATTCTATTTTTAAACATCCATATTTCACCTGTCATGTGTTCTCCTGCAGCAGCTACTGAACATCGATACAGAATAAAAAACATTCACACAAATCGTTTGTATCTGTCAGTGCCAGGATTCTTTTTTTTTCCTTTTAAGCTGTTGATGGATGATGCAAGATAATCATTAAAATATTTCACAGTGGAATGGTCAAATGCTAACTTCCATTGTGTAGCAGATTACAACCACAGTGCTGCTGAATTCTGATTGATCAGAAGGTTTGATTCATTTTTTATACCAGTAGCTTTATCTGCACAGGTTTATCTTAATGTGCTTGTTCTAATACATTAGTGCTTTTATAGTAACAGCCCATTGACTGGGACCTCTTTGCATCAATGGATTAATAAAACATGCGTAATCATTAATATCATACACAAGCCAAAACATAACACATATACTGTATACAACAGCGAGTTAAAAAGTTGCTGATTCAACTACCCAGCCATACATTCGGTACTACTTATCCTACAAAGGGTCGTGTGGAGCCTGCCGCCTATCCCAGGGAAGTCAGGGCACAAGCCAGGGGACATCCTGAATGGGGTGACAACCCATCGCAGTACACAACTGCAGACACATTCACACACTACGGACAATTTGGAAATGACAATCAACCTACAATGCATGTCTTTGTACTGAGGGAAAAAAACAGAGTTCCTGGAGGAAACCCCGAAGCACAGGGAGAACGTGCAAACTCCACAGAGGCAGAGGCATGATACGAAGCCCAAACCCCAGAGATGTGATGTGTTCGTTAGCAAACTTGCTAACTACTAAGTCGACTTAAGTCACAGTGACCCCATTGCTGATGCATGTTATTTGTTTTTTGTTGTTTTGTTTTTTAATAAACCAAAATCAAGTATATTCATAGACTTACAGTGTGTGTATGCCAAAATAAAAGCAGATGAAAATAACAGACTTATAAAAGATAATAATAGTCTAAACTACAATCTGTCAGGGGATAAATAATGCTAGTACCAGTCACTCTTAGTCTACTTTATACACATGTATAAAACTTTTAATTATTATTTAACATTATTTGGTTTTAATGCAAATGCTATTTGTGTTTTTATTTTTTTTTTATTCTCAGTAAAATTATAATAGCGTAAGGTTTTAAGCACAGAGCCAAGCTGAGGACACAGAGTCAAAGCTAAAGTTTCCAAGAAAAAGTTTAACATTCTGTTTTTATCCCACTTTTTGTACTTGTCCTCATATCAAACCTGAGAAGCTTTATATACACTAATAGTGTGTTTGTGTGTGTTTCTCCTCAGAATGCCAAAAATGGCTAGTGTGTGAGCGGTGTTCCTCTGAGTGTGACATAAGATCAATGTGCTCCAGTGTCTGTGTCTCATAACTGGGCATTTAGTCGATAATCTTATTCTCAGGAATACAGGGGAAATGGCCAATGTTGTGTGTGTAAGACCTGCTGTGTTTCAAGGAAAAGTGTATGAACTTTAGGATATAACATACACTGGTTGCTCTCAGAATGTGCACACATTCACTTATTTTCTGCTCTAAAACAGTTCATCTTCTCATTAACAGACACTTTCTCAAGGATTTACTGAGGGGGGGCATGGTCATGTGACTCCAGAGAGCTGAGGAGGTGGAGCCAGGTGACTCCAGAGAACTGAGAAGGTGTCAGGTAGACAACACCAAAGAGATAATGGTCCAGGAGCCTATACCATGAAGCTAGCTGAACAAACTCAGGGTTATGGGATTAGTTTTGAGTTGACAAAACCAAACCAATCCAACCAGGCTTTATTGATATCATGACGCTGGTTATCAACATACTCTGTCAACTCAGGCTTTGATCCTTAAGCTATGATTAGTCCACTAGAGCGTGCAAATAAACGCATGACATCAGCACCAAACAGCCAATATCGTTCAACATGGGGAAAAAAGCAGGTGTGCATTCTTCCAGGTGAAAAGCAAGGAACGATTTTGCTGAAATAAGAGGAATTTAGACCTACACTAACCGCAAAAAACAACAACGCTGCGGCTGCCAAAGTTTGGGAACATTGCTGATTGTGTAAATGAGTAAGTTTACTTTTATAGGCTCACAATGAGAATAAACGGATTGGAAACGTATAACCCCAACATCTTTCATGTTATTTCATTTAATATAAATGTAAGTTGTTTTAATTAAATGTTTTTCTGCAACGTGCTCTTGTTACAGTTTGCAATGGGGAGTTTGCGTCAATTATATGTCACCTTTCTCACAGCTGATTGGTCCAAGTTGGGTTTGAGTTCTCTTACCCAGAATATAACCTGCCCTGGAGCAGGCCATGGAGCGTAAGTTACTATGATGATGAACACCGGTAAAAGCCTAGCCACTTTCATGGTACCTAAAACCCCGGGTTGGCACAAACTAACCTGAAGCTTACCTGGCTCGCCACCTAAACCAGCTTCATGGTACAAGTCCCAAGTGGCTCAGGAGATGAGGGGGTGTGATCAGGTGACTCCAGAGAGCTGAGGAGGCAGGGTCAGGTAGACACCCCCTAAGAGATAATAGACCAGGTGGCTCTAGAGGTGAGGGGGTGTGGTCAGGTGACTCCAGAGAGTTGAAACCCTCTTCAGGTTCAGGTAGACAACCCCAAAGAGTTAATGGACAGATGGCTAGAGAGGTGAGGGGGTGTGGTCAGGCAACTCCAGAGAGCTGAGGAGGTGAGGTCAGGTGACTCCAAAGAACTGTTGCGGCAGGGCCATGTGGATAGCTTCAGATAAGGGGGTCGGGTCCGGTGACTCCAGAGGGTTGAGGGGGTTAGACCACCTGACTTCAGGAAACAGGGTAGTGTGGCTAGGTAGAAGCTTTCAGAAATCTAAGAGTGTGGAGCCAGATGGGTGGGTGCAAAGACTTAAGAACTTGTGTCCAGGTGACTCTAGTGAGCTAAAGAGGCAGTTCCAGGAAGACAACTACAAAGAGATAAAGGCCTGAATGAGCGCATACTCTGAGGGATAGGCCAGTAGAGCTGAAGGGGTGGGGCCAGGTGAGTCCACAGAGCTAAAGAGAAGTGGTCGAGTGATTGGCTATAGAGAGGGCTTTAGAGAACTGAGAAGGTGGGGCCAGGTGACTAATTTCAGAGAACTAAGGGAATGGAGTCAGGTGAGTCCAGAGAGCTGAGAAAGTGGGGCAGGTAGACAACACCACAGAAGTAGGGGGTGGGGTGGATGGCTTCAAAGCCATGATGGGGTGGGGCTAAACTCTGCACATGCACAGCTAATCTGTAAACTACACCATTCCTTTGTTCCATCACATTTCCTTAATGAAACCTGATGAGCTCAGTTTGTTTTATTTTCATTTTTTCCAAAATACGAGTCCAGCTCAGATTTGATTAAGTCGTACTCAGCTTGTTGAAGGTCAAAGTTCAGTTTGAAGTCCTCAGGAGGATGCTTATCCAGGTTCTGCTTGCTTAATTGAATAATACGAAGCATTTAGAAACGAGTGGGAGCGGAAAACAGACGGCCGCGTCTCAGTTCGGCCCCGCTGAGACGTCTGCCCTGAAAGTCTGGCACTAATTATTTAATTAACAAGACGAACGGGGCTTCACTACATCTGCTCACTCATGTTGCACAGAACGTGGGGTAACCTTGAGCTCCAGTCAGGCTTCAGCACACTGTCTTATTTATTTAATATGAGAAGAGGATACCCAGCATAATCGACACACTGTTTAGTTTGTGTTTATAATAGAATGGAATTTGTTTGAGTTAGTGTGTGTGTGTGTGTGTGTGTGTGTGTGTGTGTGTGTGTGTGTGTGTGTGTGTGTGATGATACACTGGTACAACAATAGAGTGAAATAAAAATAAATAAAATCTCAAATAATTACATTATTAAAGCCGGATATTATTATTTAATATATTTTATTATATTATGTATATATACAACCCCAATTCCAAAAAAGTTGGGACACTGTGTAAAATGTAAATAAAAACAGAATGCACTGATTTGCAAATCTCAATATGTTATTCACAGTAGAAGATTGAAAATATATCAAATGTTTAAACTGAGTAACTGTACCATTTTAAGGATATAATAAGGTAATTTTGAATTTTATGGCTGCAACATGTCTCAAAAAAGTTGGGACAGTGGCAACAAAAGTCTGGAAAAGTAAGTGTTACTAAAAAAGAAAGAGCTGGAGGTTAATTGGCAACAGGTCAGTAACATGATTGGGTATAAAAAGAGTACCTTAGAGAGGCAGAGTCTTTCAGAAGTAAAGATGGGCAGAGGTTCACCAATCTATATATTTTTAACTGTAAATAAACACTTTGATGCATCTATATGTTCATAATGTTTCTTATTGCCTGTCGTTACCTAGTTAGCTAACGTCACCACTATGTTGCACCAGGACCTCCCACAATCACATGAACTAAAACAAAATAATAATTAATATTATTCATAAAAATTATTTCTGATTGCCCATGATTTTCTTTGCTTAAGGAAGTGACTGATGTTATGGTGTTTGGACCTCTGGGTATTTCAGGCAACATAAATCTTAAGTCTTGTTAAGTTGTTGAGTTGGAGAGTTGGCATCTTATCTTATACCCTCAGTGAAAAAGTACTTAAATTTGCTAAACAGATTAATGCAGTTTCCTAGTTTCTTCCAACTAAGGCTTTTGTCCAAGGTCAAAAGCTTTTTATCATTTACAGCGTTTGACAGAGTGATACAAGCTTTTACTTCATCTCTTCGTCAATACAGCAATCCACTTTTTTTTACGAATAAGCATATCTTATATAATTCGGCAACAAATTGTTCAAAATACAGCTGCTAGGCTTTTGACAAACCGTCGGAAATATGAACATATCACCCCGTCTTACTTTCTTTGCATTGGCTGCCAGTCTGTTATAGGATTGATTATAGGATATATATTATTATCTGTTATAGGATAGAGCCAGCACCTACATATCTCCCTGACCTATTGAACATTAGTTCACATGTCAGACGTTTGAGATCATCTGACCAGAGACTTTTGATGGTCCCTAAGTCTCGGTTAAATTCGAAGGGTGATCATGCTTTTGCAATAGCAGGACCGAAGTTGTGGAACAGTTTGTTAGTATCTCTCAGAATCATTTTGTCAGAATTTAAATCTATGAAAACATATCATTTTGATCTGGCCTATTATTAAACCCAGAGGATGTCCTTGGTTGGTTTTCTGGTTTTCTGTTTAGAGTCTATTGCCATGTGCAGTGATGTCTTTCCACTTCTGTGGGGTCGTACTTAGACAGTCCTTTTCATTTAATAACATTGTATTTATTCGTAGTTGGTTGTACAACACAATGGCCAACTAGTGGTTTTTATTGTGCATTAAAAATGAAGGGATTCATTGATTGATTGAGACAAAATTTTCCTTTGTTTTATGTAATATGATAATATAATTCCCCCTTTAATATTCATTATACACTCAATAATATTCACCCGCATGCTTTGTTAATATTCACTGTACATTTAAATAGCAAATATTTTGAATGTATATATTATAACATTAAATACATAATATGATATTAGTAAACCTATACAGAAAGAAAAATGAAAGAACTCCTTGAAGGAAACAGTAATAAAAGAAGAAGAAGAGAGAAAATGAATGTTGTTAACGTTAACCATGATGTTTCACAGGACCTCCTATAATCACAGGATCTCTGCTCTTGTAACTAAACTAACAAAGTTTGTTGCTTAACAAGAAGCACAGCAGGAGTTTTAGCTAATCAATAAGCAATCACGTTGGAGTTGTGCTGAAATAAAGCGTCAAACCCGTTTCGTGATATGTTGCTAAATGTGCAGATGGAGAGAGTGCTGTAGCTCTGATGGATGACTCTGGTGCAGTTCTGACGATCCTTCTCTGCTCTGATATGGAAATGAAAACAGCTGTCGCTTTACATTTTCTTCTCCGACTCTAATTAATCACGCTGAAGCAGCGGCAGCTCCTCAACTCTACTGTCTCGCACTTTATCCTGAGCGTAGTGATCGTGTGCAGTATTTCAGATCGACGTTAATCTGAGTGTGTCGGGACGATGGGTGAGTCGGGACGATAGATGAGCTCGGACATGTTCACAGGCGGTGATGGTTAGGATTGACGCAGAGATGCGGCTTCGGAGATACGGATCATCCACCTTTTAAGAATGGAAAAATGGCAAATTTAAAAAGGGAATTGTCGGTGAAAATAAGAAATCCTAAGAAACCTGGGAAATCCTGGAAAAGAAAGGAGAGCTCTCACACACACACACACACACACACACACACACACACCTTACACACAGACACCTTACACACAAACACCTGCTGTTTATGCAAAACATAATCAAAGGAAACAGAAAGAAGACACTACATGGCTAAAAGTTTGGGGACATCTGACCATCGCACCCCTATGTGGTTCTTCCGCGAACTGTTGCCAAAACAACTGGAAGCACACAATTGTATAGAATGTCTTTGTGTGCTGTAGCATTACAATTTCCCTTCACTGGAACAAAGAGGCCCAAACCTGTTAAAGCATGACAACGCCTCTGTGCACAAAGCAACGTCCATGAAGACATGGCTTGCCAAAGTTGGAGTGGAAGAACTCGAGTGTCCTACACAGACCCCTGACCTCAACCCCACTGAACACCTATGGGATGAATTGAAACATAGACTGCACCTCAGGCCTCCTCGCCCGACATCAATGGCTGACCTCATCCTTTCCAGAAGAGTAGAGCCTGTTATAGAAACAAAGGAGAGACGAAGTCCATATTAATACCCATGGATTTGGAATGTGAACATATGGGAGAATAGGTAACCATATACTTTTAGCTATATTGTGTGCAATAGAATAAAGGGGGAAAATAATAGAGAACAACGAAAGAAAGAAAGAAAGAAAGAAAGAAAGAAAGAAAGAAAGAAAGAAAGAAAGAAAGAAAAATAATAGAATCAAAAAATAGAACAAATAAAAGAATTGGAGGAGACAAAACAAGATAAATTGAAGGACATACAGTTAAATTAGACTCTTAGACTTTATTAATTATTTCACCATATATAAATGTGATCTTGTTTTATTATTATTATTATTATTTTTTAATTAGTTTGCGTATATTATTGTCAGAGTGAAATCCACCCTGATTCTGATCTCTGAGTTTTATTTAAAGAAAAATGTTTGCAGCAAACCTGAGTGTGTCTTTTTATTGTTTGTTTGTTTTTTTTGTTTTGTTTTGTTTTTTTTTTTAATTGTTGTTATTGTGGACGTAAAATGATGTAAATATAATTAAACTGTGTGCCATGGTGTTTATTCATTAGTAGTCATTAGTGGTCTGTTATTTGCTGCATGACATCACTGATATCATCTGTTCTTAATTAGGCAACGATGACTAATGATGAATAAAATACCACTAATGACCACTAATGACAAGAAGGAGAAGAAAATATTCTAGTGAATCACATTCAGGTCTGTTACACACAGGAAGCACAAGAAGGAGATGACCTGTTCATAACAGAGCCAAACACCACAAACAGTCCTCATAGTTTCATTCATTTTAATGGATTATTAATGATGAACTAATTCTCATTAATATTCATATTCTGTCTATGTGAAATGTCTATAGGTCTTGGGATGGGGAAGAAAAATGCGTCAGGAAATGAATCGCTTCTCAGTACATGAAAACAACAGAAGTAATAAAATAAGGAAATAAGACAGAGAGAGAGAGAGAGAGAAAGAAAGACAAGTAAAGGCAAGAAAGGATTTTAAAAAAGAAAAGAAAAAAAAAAGAAAAACAAATGATAGATTGAAGGGTTGAAAGTTAGACCTTAGGATAATTTAGCCTTTTTGTAATTAAAATGAATTTTGTTTGAGTGCGTTTAAGCCTGAAGGAGTCGACTCATCCTGATAGATTTAAAGACTGGTGTTAATGCTTTTTTAAGCCGCAGGACTGGAGTGTAAACCCCAAGGCATGTTACAGAGAGGGAGAGAGAGTGGAGGAGGACATCTGTGCAGATTCTGACCACAACATGCTTAGCGTTTAGTGCGATTCAGGTTTATCTCAGTGTCTGAGAGTGATAAGCTCACGAGTGTGTTCAGGGAGGATCTCTATGTGCTGCCAAACACACACCACTCGTTTTCATTTCTAAGCACTTGTCTTGGTTTCTCTCAATTTGTCTCGGTTTGGCTCAGTCACATTCCAGCACATTACACATTACACACTATACATTAAACACTATACACATTGCACACTACACATGAAACACTAAATATTACACGCTACACATTAAACACTACACTACACATTAAACACTACACAGTATGCACTATACACATTAAACTCTAAATATTAAAGGCTACACATTATACACTACACACAATCTGAGAATTCTAAAGGTCTAGGTCAGATTCAGAATTTAAACAGGAAACAAAGACATGCCAAATCCTGATGAGTAAAAAAATATTTTTAAAATATTTAGGTGCACTAGTAAAGAAGGAAGGAAGGAAGGAAGGAAGGAAGGAAGGAAGGAAGGAAAAAAGAAAGAAAGAAAGAAGGAAAGAAAAAAAGAAAAAAGGAAAGGACCTGTAACTGACCACACAGTGTAATTTATTTATTTGCTGTAATATATCTAGTGCATTACTGTAAGGTTGTAAATAATAAACACAGTAGATTTGGACATAATTCTAAAATCAACATCATAAAAATCAGGATTTCTGCGTCACCTCCTCATGCTGTTAACCTCTCATCTTAATTCACCCTAATCCCCTGAGACGTCCTTTCATTACACTCAATGCTGCTGTTGTGCAGAGTTATAGCACCTGGTGACTGCTGCCTAGCTGTGATTGGATGATTCCAGAACAAGGCGGAAACTTGGTTTGGAATTAGCTCGGCTCCAGGTGACTTAACATTCCATCACCAATATTACCCAAGCTAATCCAGGGTCATGCTACACCTTCACAACTAAACAACTGATTCACTTATTACATCCTTTATTTGTTTTTAACACTTAGAAACAAAATACAGCCTAAATACACTATCACAGATGTCCTCATCCCATCCTCACTTACTTTATTATTTTTTCACATTAGTGATTGCTTTATTATTTTAATCACTTTATGACATAATAATAATAATAATAATAATAATAATAATAATAATAATAATAATAATAAGGTCTTCTATAGCATAATTTTTTACAGAAAATGTAGCTTTACACCAAAGAAAATTGCTTTACACCAAAGAGTAAAATGAAAAACATATGTAAGTCATGAGAGATGGCGACCGATGGCTGAGGAGTTTTTCTTGTTTTCTGATGTTAATCAGCAGCTGAAAAGAAAAGAAACTGAAAAGGAGACAGACACTGATAAGCTGATAAACTGATCCATTAACTGTGAACAGCTCTGTTTACACACACATACACAGGAAATTAATAACATCTTTAATGTTTACCACTGTAGTTTATCTGCATAAATAATGTTTGTGATGTCACAGATGAACATCAACAATACTAACACATGACCAACAATCTAAACAGATGATCCACAAACGGAATGCATGTCCCAAGATAGACACTACTCTAACACGCGATTCATAACACAAATGTGCGACCCACACACGAAACACATGGCCCGTAACCCAAGAACATAACCAGCAACCCAATCTCATGACCAACAACAAAACACATGACAAGCAAACCAAACACATGACCAACCACCCCAACAAAAGATACACAATCTGAAGACATGACATACAATCCAAACACACAACCAACAACCCAAACACACTATCCCACGACCTGAACATGCGACCCACAACCCAAACACATTACCCGCAGACTGAACATATGAACAACAACCAAAACAGATGACCATCAAACCAAACAGATGACCAGCTACCCAAATAGATGACCAGCTCCCCAAACAGATGACTAGCTACCAAAGCAGATGACCAGCAACCCAAACAGATGACCAGCTACCCAAACAGACAACTAGCTACCCAAACATATGACCAGCTACCCAAACAGACAACCAGCTACCCAAACATATGACCAGCTACCCAAACAGACAACTAGCTACCCAAACATATGACCAGCTACCCAAACAGACAACCAGCTACCCAAGCAGATGACCAGCAACCCAAACAAACAACCAGTTACAAAAACATATGACCAGCAACCCAAACAGACAACCAGCTACCAAAGCAGATGACCAGCTACCCAAACAGACAAGTTACCCAAGCAGTTGACCAGCAACACAAACAGACAACCAGCAACCAAAGCAGTTGACCAGCAACACAAACAGACAACCAGCAGCCAAAGCAGTTGACCAGCAACACAAACAGACAACAAGTTACTCAAGCAGATGACCAGCAACACAAACAGACAACCAGCAACCAAAGCGGATGGCCAGCAACCCAACCACAAAACCAGCAACCTGAACAGACAACCAGCTCCTTGAACAGATTACTAGCTACCTGAACATGTGACCAGATATCTGAACAAACCATCAACTCTACAATGAAAAAGATTCCAGTATTCAGGACTGTTTTTTTTTTTCCACATACCTATCAGTCATTCATTATTTTGTTGAAATTCTTTCTCTCTTCTTTGCTTGTCTTTGTTCCTCTGTTTTTCTCTCCCTGTCATGTTAAAACAATACTCACAGACGGAAGAAAAGCTCAAGAAAGAGGAGTGTTTCCTGTGTTTTCATACACTGAATCCCTTCTGTCATAAAACACACCTGACTCCACCAAGCTGAACTCATACACGTCTAAGATACACGTCTCCGACTAAGATAAATAAATAACACACTCTGAGAGAAACATCTGAACACTAACCCTAGAGTGTTGGTGAAAGCAGGGTCAGAGTTATTAATGCCCTTCATATGTTTAATAAAAGAGTAGAATAAAAAATCTCAGACTGTCAGAATGTCAGATAGACAGGTAGAGAACGAGATAGACAAACATATAAAGTAACAGAGACAGATAGAGAGACCTTTAAAAAGCGAGTGAGACAGAAAAAGTGAGGGCAACACAGAGAAAAAGAGATATAGAGAGAGTCAGAAAGACAGAGAGAGAGCAACAAAGAATAACTGAGAGAGCGACAGACAGATAATGCAGTGAGAAAGAATGTCAGAGGGGCAAAGAAAGAGAAATACATATAAAGTGATAGACAAAAGGAGAAAGAGAGGCAGATAAAGAGAGAGCGAAAAACAGAGAGAAAGAGACAGACAGATACACAGACTGTGAGACAGGGTGACAGAGAAGGGTAGAGAGAGAAAGAGGCAGACAAAGAGAAAGGCAGATAAAGACAGAGAGACAGACAGGTAACGAGAGAGTGAGACAGCTAGTGAAGTAGAAGGTGTATTAGATGTAGTTGTAGAGCCTGAAGCTCTACACGTCCCAGGAGACACTTGTTCACTTCTAAATCTGACACACAGCTGAGATTGAGACAGACAGATAAAGAGAGAGTGAGACAGAATGAGGAAACATGGTGGAGGAATAAAATAGACGTAATCAATCAGTCTGCGTGATGGAGAGACTCAGGAGAGGAAGAATGAAGAATTTCTGGGGTGAGCATGGCGAGAAGAAAAGATCTGAGGGAAATCCACAGCACGGTCACAACATCACTAATCGCTGATTAAAAACCATTAAAGCGGTTTACAATATAAACAAGTGATAAACAACCTAATATTCAAAATACAGAAGAAATGTGTCATCATGGATACAGCTCCATAAACTACAGCGTGCTAAAGCTAAGCACCCTTACAATCTAGCACTGTCATCGGAGTTGGCTAAACATTAACGGCTCCACCTTTTTAAATTAAGACATTAACTAATGCTAGCTGGCTAATGTTACAGTGATGAGCCGTCACCGCAGTAAATAAACACAATCAGTTAAAGGGTAAGTTTTTTTTTTTTTTTTTTTTTTAATAACATGCTAATTTCTGTGCGTTGCCTGTATTAGACAGTTTGGGAGGCGGGGTTTCAGTGTAAGGGCGAAGGAGGGAATATTTAGCTGTATTCTAGCTATAGGTGTACAATTTATTTATTTTTTTATTTTTATTTTTTTGCTGTTACCTACCTGTGTGTAGGATCTTTGCTTGTTTTTAGTGGTTAGCTAGAGTGAAATATGTAACAGTTAGCTAGCTGTGTGTGAAATTATTGTTTTGAGCAGTGTGTGAGTGTGTGTGTGTGTGTGTGTGTGTGTGTGTGTGTGTGTGTGTGTGTTATTGAGCTGTATATCTGTAGCAGTGTTAATTACTGCTTATTCATTCATCTTGTGTTTGTTGTTTTAGTGTTTTATCTCACGGTAAACAGGCGATTTGAGCTTTATGCTCATTGCATCCACGCGCTGTTTAGAGCCTCATTATTTAAGAAGAGGAAGAAGGCCGCTGCTGAAACGAGACAGTTTTAATCCTCTTCTTTAATTAGCACCAGTGTCTCTCCTGCAGTGAAACTCTTAATTAACTCTCAGAGCATTAATTAGCGCTGTACAGAGACAGACAGGAGAATGAGCCGTTAATAAGAGGAGGAGAAAATGGCGCAGTGGTCACATTTATATAAAATATAAACCTTATAAACGTGATGGATAAACACTAGTTTATAGAGATGGAGTGAAAATTTAACACTTTACAAATACAAAGAATAAAGGGGGAAACATAAACATAATAAATAAAAACAGTTTACTAAAAGACTTTAGTTAAAGGGAACAGAAAAGACATGGACAGAATAAAAAGTGACAGAGAAATGAGAGAATAAAAACATCATCCCTTCTAAATTAAACATTATATTTGATGTCTTCTTTTTCTTTCTTTTGACATTTTTTTACACACAAACTATGTATATATATATATATATATATATATATATATATAGAGAGAGAGAGAGAGAGAGAGAGAGAGAGAGAAAGAGAGTGTGAGAGACTCTCTCTCTCTCTCTCTCATATATATATATATATATATATATATATATATATATATATATATATATATATATATATATATATATATATATATATAGAAAAAGAAAAGAAATAAATAGAGGCATAATTATGAATATTAATCAAATACACAGTTTAATGGAGTTATTCAAGAATAAGAAAGGACAGAGAGAGAGAGAGAGAGAGAGTGTTGTGCTTCTAACATCTCTGTATTATGAACATTGTGTGCAATACAAATAAGTATGTACACTATTAGCAAAGAATAAACACAAACAGAAAAAAGAGTGACAGACAGAAGCAGAGAGTCTGAGAGAGGGGGTGAGACAGAAGGGGTTGGGATCAAAGTGAGAGATAAAGGAAGCGAGGGAGTGAAGAACTGAGGAAAATGAAACAACAGAAGCTCCATCTCTGTCCATCCTCCACATCCTCGCTGTGTGCTCGGTTCGTTTTGTCCTTTCGTTATTTCCTCTCTGTTTCTGCGCACCGACTCACTGAGAGCGAAACAATAAAAGAACAGATGAAAGAGAGACGCAGAAACGCCCAGCTCATTACCCAGAATGCACTGAGCATGTGGAGAAATGTAGCGTCTGATCTCTCCGGGTGCAGCACATAATGAGCTCAGAGAAAGAAAATTACAGAGAAAGAAAGAAACTTTATGTTCTATTCTGATAACGCTGATGCTGATCCTAATGCACCCACAACATCACATCCAAACATGCGAGTTCAGATTATCTTTATACCACAGCACTGTTGAATTCTGGATAGTGATTGAACAGAAGGTGTTGATTAATTTTCTAGAACAGCAGCTCTGACAGTAGTGTATCTGCAAATCACACATTTATATTAATGTGCTCGTTCTAATATGTTATCATTTCTATAGTAGCAGCTCATTCAGAGGGACTTATACAGTGAACTCTCCACATAAACAGATTAAGAAATCATTGATATGGTGAAGTTTTCTATAAAGAGATATTTATTTTTCATAACATTTATGGAGGGAGTCTCCAGTGTCAGTGCTGTGTAACAGTCAGAGGTAAAGCTGTAACTTTAGGGGGGGTTTTTTGTCTTAACTTTAACTGAGATGTTTAAAAAAAAAAAAAAAAAAAAGGAATGATTGTTTATAGCTGCTATAAGGTAAGTGAGAACAGGAACTAACTTGTTTAGACAGTCTGACATTCCACAACATTAAATTTAACTATAAACAGATTAACAAGTAGAAGTAGTAGGGCTTAGTGTTTAGCACGTTTGCTTCCCACCTCTGGGGTTAGGGGTTCGAATCCTGCCTCGGGGTACTCCGGTTTCCTCCCCCAGTCCAAAGACATGTGTTGTAGGCTGCTTTCCAAATTGTCCATAGTGTGTGAATGTGTGTGGGCTGGCACCTCGCACCAGGGGTTCCACCGCCTTGTGTCTCAAGTGCCCTGGACAGGTTCCAGGCTCCCCCACGACCCTGTGTAGGAGAAGCGGTATAGAAAATGGATGGAAGGAAGTAATAGTAGTATGTCTATAAATTGCTGTGGTATAAAAGGAATACAACATTAGGGAATGTGCTGTTATTTGACAATAATCAGCTTCAGCTTCATAAATCCTATAAAGCATCATGACACAGAGTATTTTATTTCTTACATAGAGCAGACCTGCTTGAGGATGGGGCCTAGGGGGGTGGTCTGCTGCTATCAAGGTTGCTTACTCTTGAATTTAACGCATCCTTGAACACAGTATTAATGCATTGATTAATAATGTTAAATCACATTATCATGTTTTGATCAGCAATAATGTTTTATCAGGATTAAAGTGGTGTGTCTGAGTTTTTGTGATGTTGCAAAAGAATTCCCTGTCACTGAAATTCCATTCATGCTGTTCAGCGGCTCCATGTTTCTGATCTGTTGAGTGATGGACAGATTTCAATTCAGAGGTGATGGAGAGAAAGAGCGAGTGATGATCAGTGACTCCAAACACAGGGATGATGGATGAGAGGTGAACAGAAGAGTGCAGAGGGAGAGAGGATCAAACAGAATGAGAGACAGAGAAATACAGAAAGGGAGGATACACACACACACACACACACACACACACACACACACACACAGAGGGAGACAGACAGACAGACAGAGGAATGTAACCGATAGAAGGGCAAGTGAGAGGTTGATTGATCAGCTGACAGCAGATACACAATTAGAGAAACACATACACACACACACACTTAGAAATAGACACATTTACAGATGCACACACACACACAGACACACACGGATTAAGAAATACACCCACACACTTCACATCCGTTTACAATGTGCTGCATTGCTATTTTTAGAACAAAGTTTACAGCAAAACAAAAGAAGAAGAAGGACACTGCAGTGAAGAATATCCATCTGTTTATTACTGCAGGGCTGAAATCACACACACACACACACACACACACACACACACACAGATACACACACACACACACACACACACACACACACACACACAAAGTGGCGCAGTTTTCCGACATGTTCATACGGAATTCGTTTTCCATAAGGAGGTGTGTAATGTAATTATTCCCACCGTATCTCTGGGATTTTAGTCACGTATATAATTGTAAAGATATTGTACTCTGTATAAAATGAGCAGTTGAAATAACTACATGTTAGTCATTTGCTTTTGAGATCAAAAGATGAATATGAGATGATAGATCAGAATTTCAGCTATCATTTCCTGATATCTAAATGTGTTAAACTACTTAGAAAATGACACCTCTGGTGGCAGACCACCCAATTTTTAGGTGAGCCAACGCATAGGAACAGAACATCATCCAACTGTTGCATTCTTTTGTGTTGCTTTTCCAGGCTTGTACTGCAGCTTCTTTCAGTTGGTGTTTGTTTTGGGGGGTTTCTCCTCCATTCAGTCTCCTCTTCAGAAGGTAAAATGCATGCTCAGTTGGGTTAAGGTCTGGTGATTGACTTGGCCAGACTAAAATCTTCCACTTTTCCCCCCCTCATGAAATCCTTTGTTGTGTTTGTAGTGCTTTTTGGGTCATTTTCTTGCTGCATAATGAAGTTCCTCGGAACTAGATTGGATGCATTGCGCTGTAAATTGGAAAACAGATTTTTTTTTTTTTCAGTAGACATCTGAATTCATTCTCCTGCTACCTTCATGAGTTATCATCAATAAATATTAGTGAGCCTGTTCCAGAAGCAGTCATTCAAGCCCAAGCCATGACACTACCTCCACCATGCTTGACTGATGAGCTTGTATGTTTTGGATCATAAGCAGATCCTTTCTTTCTCCACACTTCAGCCTTTCCATCACTTTGGTAGAGGTTAATCTTGCTTACAGAACTATTGTGGCTCATCTCTGTATTTCTTTGCAAATTCCAATCTGGCTTTCTGATTATTACTGTTGATGAGTGGTTTGCATCTTGTGGTATGGCTTGTATATTTCTGTACTTTAAGGTGGAAGAGGTGAACCAGGGGAGCAGTCGGTTCTTGAATGCGTTTTGCACTAACAGCCCAGAGGAATGGGCCAGGTTCCGCCGGGGTAGCAAGATACACCCATCAGTTACATGTTCTAATATTTTACATCACTTGAAAAAATGTGTAGGTTCAAACAAAAGGTCCCATGGTCTAAGTTGTTTAACACATCTTGATGTAAATATCAAGCAATCAAAGCTGAAAGTCCGATCTATCAATCTCATATTAATTTTTTCTGCTCAAATCCAATTGTCTTCAATGTATAGCGAAAAAAATAGAACTGATCTTGCTGTTCCAATCCTTTCAGAAGACACTGTAATTAACTTTCCTTTATATATTATGATTCATGTAAACTATTATAGGTGTCCTGAAGGAGAAGGCTGAGACAGATGCGATTGCATCTTATATTCTATTTTAATCTTTAATGAGAGAAGTGCAGACAAATCCAAATCGAGAGACGAGTTCAGGGTCAAGAACGGGTTTAGGTCAGGTGATCTACAACAGGACAAACTGGGCGAAAAATCAGGAAAGAAGTCAAGGTCAAAACAGATCAGCGATAACAGACAAAGGAGACTCGATAACGTCAGGTGCACAAGGCAAACTGAGTGTGTACTTCGCGAAATCCTGGTGAATGAATGTCTCTTTTTTTTGACAGTGTATGGGTGTATGCTTGTTCAGAAGATGGGTGACTGGGAACGTGTAAATGTGCGTAAGTTCTGGGGAGTGTAGTCCAGGGCAGCCATGTTTGTAGGCCAGTTTGCTGACTGGGTTGACCTGACAATAGGTTATATATTTAAATTTCAGTTAAGTTTGCATATTAGCTTGTATGTTGTATTTTAGGTTGTAAATTATATAGAAGAATAAAGCTACACTTTATTACTTTATCCAAAGGTTTCTCCTTGCATAGTTGAATTTATATAATCAATTAGCATATATATATATATATATCTATATATATATATATAATCAATTAGCATATATTATATATCTATATATATATATATATATATATATATATATATATATATATATATATATATATATATAGATAGATAGATAGATAGATAGATATAGATATAGATATAGATATATTAGGTTGCATATTGTATCTTTCCAAATAAATGTTAAGTTGTACAGCTACTTTATAATTTTAATTTAAAGTTAATTGAGTATAATGTGAGTATTGGACAAGATGTCCAGAGAAGTTCACTGTAATTCATTTGCAGTGTAAGCAAAGTTTTTTGAAGCTGTAGGAAGGAAAGAAAGTGGTCTTATAAAATTAGGGAAAATCTTCCTGCCAGCAACCAAGTGTGAATTCCTGATGCTCTGTAGTTTCAGGTTTCTATATTCATGCCAAAGTGCATCGCGATACCGTCGCTGTAATTCATTACCATGATGTAAATGCATGGACGTCAAGTCCAAATTACCTTCGATTACCTTCTGCAGCACTCAGGATGAAAAAGTGTTTATTTCTGCTTTATCCACTTTCCTTATCCACTTTTCAGCACTTGACTTTCTGCTGTGGTGACTTGTAACGAGAGAAGATAATTGCATTGAATAACAAATTCAGGATGAAACAACAAACTCAATGCACTTTCCTAATCAACATCTTCATGAAGAATGTTTACAAAAACAGATGGTGTCCAGAGTGAAGAGGATAGCAAAACACTTCAGGAAATTACAGGAATATGCCTCAAACACAGCCCAGAGCAAAAATTACTGTATATACACCATATAACAATCTAACATACAGAAATGTAGGGATGCATCAGTGCCAATACTGGTGATTAAAACATCCGATATTGTGCTCAAAAAATATATGATACCAACATACAATATAAGCTGATACTATGTGACATAATCCCAGTGAATTACAGCATCTTCCTACAATAGAAGTAACTTGATACACCATCTTAAACATAAAACTCTGCACAAGAAGTTTATTGCTAGGTGAGAAAAAAAATGCTTCTAAAAGATTTCAGATTTTTCTAAAAGCGCACCAATAATTTGGGCGTTGACCATAACTCCCTGTTAGTCACTCTAAATGCTAAATCTGTTTCAAAATGAAGCAAGCCTGCTGTCCAATGAGAACAGATACAGATGTGATAAAATTACAGCCACACTCCTGCACACAAAGCTCCGCCTTACATCCATGTGAAAGTACACAAAGCTCCGCCTTACATCCATGTGAAAGTACACAAAGCTCCGCCTTACATCCATGTGAAAGTACACAAAGCTCCGCCTTACATCCATGTGAATGTACACAAAGCCCCGCCTTACATCCATGTGAATGTACACAAAGCCCCGCCTTA
>NC_030425.2:18905000-18912500 GCF_001660625.3 Ictalurus punctatus
CTACATTCACATAAAACTTAGTGGCCAGAAACACACACACACACACACACAGTGTACAGACAGTGGGGCGTGTCCAGGTATTTGGCCTGTGCACTTCAAAGGCAGACTTTACCCTTTGAAGTCAGGGTTGTAAAAAAAAAAGCCGTTTTGCCTTTTAGTAATTGTTCGGCTTGATAGTGTTTAACATGCCGCTGAGTGATAGAGCCGAGCAGAGCACCTACAAGACAGTTCACGGTCGATGGAGAACCTTCAGTGAAATTACAGCTATACACACAAAACACTTAGTCACCCTCCACACACACACACACACACACACACACACACACACACACATACACACACACAGCAAATGTTTTAAACGATTTGATTCAAAATTAAAAAACGAACTGAAGGACCAGGATAAAAAATGGTACTAGATGTGGACAGATAAAAACTGAATGACAATATAACAACCATGTGACTAAAACCTCACATTTGTGTTTAGCCATGAAGGTTCTGCACTAGTGATTAGAACATCAACTGCCTGAGAGGCACTGCTGCATTTTTAGAGCTTCACCACAGTGCAGTCATAGCTCAATATAAAACATTTGTTGAGAATAGAAAGTTGAAATTTGCTCAGCACAGATGAAGGCACACAAATAATCTTTTTTATTATATATATATATATATATATATATATATATATATATATATATATATATATATATATATATATATAACAGTAATGTATTGTGTAACTACTTGCTCTTATATATAGATATTGCTTTTAATATAAACTAATTGTCACGTATCTACCGTAATGGAGGTTAGGACGGATGCAAGTACAGATAAGAGCTTTTAATAAAGAGAGACAGGTAGACAAATCCAAATCATGAGACAATAGCATGGTCAAAAACAGGCAATGGGTCAGGCGATCGGCAAACAGGCATAAACGAGGCGAGGCAAGGCAAGAATCGAGAATGAGAAACCAGAAACAAGATCAAAGAACATGAATCAAAATGAGGAACAGGGTACAAGCACTTGGTATGGTGATATCACTCAATACATTGTAAAGAGTGAATGCCTCGAAAATCCTTTTAACCTGTTGTGTGATTGTGTGTGAGATTGGATGCAGGTGCGCATGATTAGAATGAGTGAGTGTTCTGGAAATTGCGGTACATGGCGGCCATGTTTGTAGGCCGCAGTGCAGGATGGGAAAGATTTGCTGGTTTGCTGTGACATGACACTAATTATCTGTTTACCATCATCTCGTAATAATTTTGCATTAATTACATTTAGTATATTTAGTGAAATTGTCTACGTAATGAGCATATAATTAACTGTTATGCTGTGGTAATTACAGCATATTGCTTATTATTATATAGCCATTATTACATTAAGGACATGCGTGCTGTAAAATGAAGAGTCTTTGTGGGCTCGGGTATGAGTGCGGCCTAGTACGAAATCAAGTCAAAACATGACTTTCGGGAAGGAAATAATCTGACACCCTGTTTAAAAGACATTAACGGCTTTCTCCTACATTTCATTTAAAAGTGGAACGATTATAAAATCCTTTCCAACATGAAGCTTGGCTCCATTTCTCTTACAAACATGAAGGGTCGTGTTTAATTACCGCATTCCTGTGACAGAGCCGATGTTCATGTCATTTAGAGCTGAGAGGAACAAAGTAAATGTTCGTTTAATGCTGGGTGTTTAAAGGAGATTATCAGTGGAGTTGTAACATAAAGTTGAAACATTACAGCCTGTGTGTTTGATATGTCACATTTTTCCTGAAAGAGTGAGTGAGTGAGTGAGTGAAAGATGGCAGCTCGCCTTTGGTCCTATGTTTAATCTCGTTCTTGCTGAGGAAGGAATGCTCTAGTGGACCGTCGACATCTCATTAACTGTGTGTCGATATTTATCAGTCTTAATCAGAGCTGTGACAGCACACGCTGATTATTTTCAGGCTGAGAAAGCAAATCACGGTGTCGGCGTCCTCCTCACTGTCCTTGGTGGAGATTAAAAACCTGCCTACAGCGGATGCCATCGAGACGAGCGTCAGCTCTCATTCAGGAGAAACACAGAAGAGATCAGTGGAAGGTGAAGTACAGGTGCTGTTACAGGACAAATTCCCTTAACTTTATAACTACAGCCCTCCTGCGACAGGACTTATTTTTTAGGCTGATAAAATATTTGTAATAAATCTCTTGCATACAGGTGAGGAGTTTTTAGCAGCTTCTTTTCTGACATTCATTACTGTAACATGAGATGATAATGGCTTTAAACCAAATGTCATTGTATAATATTCAATGATATTCATGTGAGATTCATCTGAGATTACCTTTAATGTCCTTTTTTTTTCTTCTAACACGCTTACTCTGAAGCCAGGACATGAACAAAATGACCTGAAATGACATGAGTCTTGCACAGAGTTGGATGCAAATGCATGGTTTTATTTAAATCTACAGAGCAAATATACCTGAAGAGCAAATCCACAGTCAAGGTCAGAAAAATTAGCAAAGGTCAAAGGATCTGCAACAGAGCAACATACGCAAAACAAGAAAGAAAATGAGTAAGAGATCATACACCAATCAGCCATATGGTTGTAACATGCATAGCACCTGTCTAACATTGTGTAGGTCCCCCTTGTGCCACCAAAACAGCTCTGACCCATCGAGGCATGGACTCCACAAGACCTCTGAAGGTGTGCTGTGGTATCTGGCACCAACACGTTAGCAGCAGATCCTTTAAGTGCTGTAAAATGTGAGGTGGGGACTCCATGGATCGTCCAGCACATCACTCAGATGCTCGATTAGATTGAAATCTGGGGAATTTGAACAGTCAAGTCAACAACTTGAACTCATTGTCATGTTCCTCAAACCATTCCTGAACATTTTTTGCTGTGTGGCAGGGTGCATTATCCTGCTGAAAGAGGCCTCTGGGAATACCATTGCTATGAAGAGGTGTAGTTGGTCTGCAACAGTGTTTAGGTAGGTGGTACATGTCAAAGTAACATCCACATGAATGTCAGGACCCAAGGTTTACCAACAGAATATTGCCCAGAGCATCACACTTCCTCCACCGGTTCCATCTCTTCTCCATGTAAGCAACGCACAAGCAACCTGCCGTCCACATGATGTAAAAGAAAATGTGATTCATCAGAGCAGGCCACCTTCTTCCATTGCTCCATGGTCCAGTTCTGATGCTCACATGCCCATTCTAGGCACTTTCGGTGGTAGACAGGGGTCAGCATGGGCACTCTGACCAGTCTGCAGCTATGCAGCCCCATACGCAGCAAGCTGTGATGCACTGTGTGTTCTGACACCTTTCTATCATGAACTATTTCAGCAGTTTATGCTACAGTAGCTCTTCTGTGGGATTGGACCAGATGGCTAGCCTTCACTCCCCACGCACATCAAACAGCCTTGGGTGCCTATGACCCTGTTCTTTCTTGGACCACTTTTGTTGGTACTTACCATTGCATACTGGGAACACCCCACAAGACCTGCCATTTTTCGTTGTCTGACCCCTTATACTTGCCCATTTTTCCTGCTTCCAACACATCAACTTCAAGAACTGACTGTTCACTTTCTGCCTAATATATCCTACCCCTTGACATTATAATGAGATAATCAATGTTATTCATGTCACACCATGTACACCTATTGTGTATAAGGTGTGTAGTTAGTACTACCCCAATTCTGAAAAAGTTGGGACAGTATGGAAAATGCTAATAAAAACAAAGAGGAGTGATTTCTAAATGTATTTTGACTTGTATTTAAACAAACAAAAAAAAAGTATAAAGACAAGTTATTCGCTGTTTAACCTAATCGACTGCATAGTATTTTTGAAGATTTATTTTAAAATTGATGCATGCAACATGTTCGTAAAAAGTTAGGATGGGGCAATTTAGGACTAATAGCGATGTGACAAGTTGAAATAAGAAGGTGATGTGAAACAGGTGAGGCAATCGTCTAATCATAGCATATAAGGAGCCTCCAAAAAAGGCCTAGACCAAGGACGGGTTGAGGCTCGTCAATCTACCAACAGAATAATCGAATAATCCAACACTTTAGAACAACATTCCCCAAAGATAAATCGGTAGGATTTGGGGCATTTCACCTTCTACCGTGCACAATACAATTAAAAGATTCAAGGAATCCGGTCAAATCTCGGAGTGTAAAGGGCAAGGCCGAAAACCACTACTGAATGCGCGTGATCTCCGATCCCTCAGACGCCACTGTCTTAAAAACCATCATGAGTCCGTAATGGATATCCTGACACGGGCTCGGGAATACTTTGGTAAACCTTTGTCATCAACACCATTCGCCGCTGCATCCACAGATGCAAGTTAAGGCTTTACTACGCAAAGCAGAAGAGGAAAATGACCATCCAAGCTGTTATCAGCATCAGGTCCAAAAGCCAGTGTCTGTCATGGTATGGGGGTGTGTCGGTGCCCATGGGATGGGGAACTTGCACATCTGTGAGGGCATCATTAATGCAGAAAGATATGTACACATTTTGGAGCAACATATGCTGCCATCCAGAGCAGGACAACGCCAAACCACATTCTGCCCGGATTAGAAGAGCATGGTTGCGTAAGCTGAGAGCGTGGGTGCTAGCATGGCCTGCCTGCATTCCTGACCTGTCTCCGATTGAGACTGTGTGGTGCATTATGAAGAGCAAAATAAATCAACGAAGCCCGGTACAATTACGCAGCTGAAGAAATGCATAATGTATTAATGGGGGAGAATTCCGCTTTCTAAACTTAACCAACAGGTGTCTTCAGCGCCAAAACACTTAATAAGTGTTATTACAAGAAAAGGTGATGTTATACAGTGGTAAACAGTCTGTCCCAACTTTTTTGGAATATGTTGCAGTCATCAAATTTGAAACAAGTGTATATTTTCCAAAATAAATTAAATTCACAAAATGAAACATAAAATAATGTGTTAATAATGTGATTTCAATATAGTACAGGGTGAATTGAATTTTCAAATGACTCTTTTTGTTTGGTTGGGTTTTTTGCATTTTCCAATCGTCCCATATTTTTCGGAATTGGGGTTTTATTCTGTGATCATGGATAAGAGTCATATGATGGATCATGTGCCAGAGTTTGTAGTGGTGGATGGTGGGAGATGGAGTCCACTAGCTGAAGTTAAATCACAGCAACACTGAGCTGCTGTACATCATGTAGATGATCTGTCACTGCACACAGCCTCAGTGTACTTCTGTACCGTCCTTCTCTCCTCACATCACTCACCTCACTCGCTCACCAGGAGGACATTTCTCTCCACAGAGCCCAGACTGGTGCTTGCTCAGCCCCTTGTCATCTCGAGACTCAACTACTGCACCTATCTATCTATCTATCTATCTATCTATCTATCTATCTATCTATCTATCTATCTATCTATCTCTCAGCATGTCTATCTATCTCTCAGCATGTCTATCTATCTATCTATCTATCTATCTATCTATCTATCTATCTCTCAGCATGTCTATCTATCTATCTATCTATCTATCTATCTATCTATCTATCTATCTATCTATCTATCTATCTCCGAGTATATCTATCTATCTATCTATCTATCTATCTATCTATCTATCTATCTATCTATCTCTCAGCATGTCTATCTATCTATCTATCTATCTATCTATCTATCTATCTATCTATCTATCTATCTCTCAGCATGTCTATCTATCTATCTATCTATCTATCTATCTATCTATCTATCTCTCAGCATGTCTATCTATCTATCTATCTATCTATCTATCTATCTATCTATCTATCTATCTATCTATCTCCGAGTATATCTATCTATCTATCTATCTATCTATCTATCTATCTATCTATCTATCTATCTATCTATCTATCTCTCAGCATGTCTATCTATCTATCTATCTATCTATCTATCTATCTATCTATCTATCTCTCAGCATGTCTATCTATCTATCTATCTATCTATCTATCTATCTATCTCTCAGCATGTCTATCTATCTATCTATCTATCTATCTATCTATCTATCTATCTATCTATCTCTGAGTATATCTATCTATCTATCTATCTATCTCTCAGCATGTCTATCTATCTATCTATCTATCTATCTATCTATCTATCTATCTATCTCCGAGTATATCTATCTATCTATCTATCTATCTATCTATCTATCTATCTATCTATCTATCTATCTATCTATCTCTCAGCATGTCTATCTATCTATCTATCTATCTATCTATCTATCTATCTATCTATTTCAGAGTGTCTTTCTATCTATCTATCTATCTATCTATCTCTCAGCATGTCTATCTATCTATCTATCTATCTATCTATCTATCTATCTATCTATCTATCTATCTATCTATCTATCTATTTCCGAGTATGTCTATATATCTATCTATCTATCTATCTATCTATCTATCTATCTATCTATCTATCTATCTATCTCTCAGCATGTCTATCTATCTATCTATCTATCTATCTATTTCAGAGTATGTCTATCTATCTATCTATCTATCTATCTATCTATCAGCAATATTTTACAATTTTAATATGTAAAATAAATAATTAAGCAGCCAAATTGTTGCTTCATTATTAGTTACATTACCTTATTTTCAATGAATAAAAAAATAAATAAAAACTAATTAATAAATAATAAAGATAAATACTGTCACACCTTTCTCTGTGAACTTTCTTCCTGCTGTCTCTGAAAAGCGAGATTAAAGCCTGTCTGTGCTCTCTCTGTAGCTTTCTTTCGAGTGCTTGTCATATATATTTTACATAAAGTGTGTTTGCATTGTTATAGACTGTGGTTATGCAAATTAGGTCAATAAAGCGCCATCACTGGTGCTTCATTTCAAACACACTCTTTAACTGTATGAAGTGAGCTGATGTTTTTAGCGCTATCGCACCGAGCAGGTAATAAACTGCTTCTCCATTCACTGATTAAACACATCATCGTCTGTCTCACTGATCAAACCCGTCTGTGTGCCCTGCTGGCCCACAACAGGCTTAGAGTAGTGTAGCTACTGCAGCATAGCTCAGTGTAGTATAGTGCAGGCTTCATTCCTTTCATTCAGAATTTGTCTCAGGAGATCCCTTTGCTGATGCTCGCTACGCTAAACTTTCGATCACTTCGCATGCTAACTCAGCGTGTGTGCTCAGAAATGCTACTGATTAAAATGTTACATAATGTGCTTACAATAATGACCTCATTTATCACTAACCATTTCGAGTAAAGTTTAGCATTTTATTAAATTTAATGTTGTTTTGCATGACACCTAATTAGCATATAGTGTGTAAAAGCTCATTTATTTATATATGGATGATATATAAGATGGCTAGCTTGTGTAAACTAGCATCGTTGTTTAGCATATTGTGTAGCATGGCTAACGTGATTCTTTCCCATGCAGACTAGCATGTTTACATTATGTTGCTTTAATACCAGTGTAATGTACTGTTTAGTACATTACCTAGCAATGATAATGTGCTTCTTTACCAGGTTTTTGTTTATAAAATATTT
>NC_030425.2:18915000-18952500 GCF_001660625.3 Ictalurus punctatus
TCATGAAACCAGTTACTGTGAAACAACTTGTTGAAATGGAGAGAATAAAGTTATTTGCGTTTCCTTCGGAATTGTGGAATTCATTATTATTCATTTAAAAGACGGTATAAAAGGCAGAACTATCGGTATCGGCTGATATCACTCTGAATAATCGGTTATCGGTATCGGCTGAGAAATTTAGTATCAGTGCATCTCTAGTTTAAACAATGTTTTTGATGCTTGTTCAATGAACCATAAACAATTATTGCACATGCAGCTGTGGAACAGTCCTTAAGACACGGACAGTTTACAGGAGGTAGGTGATTAAGGTCACAGTTACAGTAATTTAGGACACTAAAGAGACCTTTCTACTGACCCTGAAAAACACCAGAAGAAAGATGTCTAGGGTTCCTGCTCACCTGCGTGAACATGCCATAGACCTGCTGCAGGGAGGCATGAGGACTGCAGATGTGTTCAGAGCAATAAACTGCAATGTCTGTAATGTAAGACGCCTGAGACAGTGCTACACGGAGACAGGAAGGACAGCTGATCGTCCTTGCAGTGGAAAATTACACGTAAACACGTGTCCCCCCAGACGTGATGGAGAACTTGAAGATGTCTTGGTGGAAGAGTGGAGAAACATCTCACAGCAAGAACTGACCAATCTGGTGCAGTCCATGAGGATGAGATGCACTGTAGTACTTAAAGCAGCTGGAGGACACCAGATACTGACTGTTACTTTTAATATTGACCCCCACTTTGTTCAGGGACTCATTATTCCATTTCTGTTCGTCAAAAGTCTGTGAAACTTGCTCAGTTTATGTCTCAGTTGTTGAATCTTTTTATGTTACTACAAATATTTACATAAAATGTTAATACTTGTTAAGAAATAAAAGCAATTGAATGTGAGAGGATGTTTCTTTTTTTGTTGAGTAATGTGTAATAACTCCCGTTTTCTTTCTCAATTTATCTCCAAACCAAAACACACATTTTTTTTTTTTTAAATTTCATGTTCTTTTTTATCTTAATTTTTTTGTTACAAAACATGAACAGGCTGTTTAGAACAACAACATTACAGGGTTTTTTTTTTCTAAATGAATAGGAGATCATTGTTACGAGGGGTTGATTTCTCCTTTTTTGGTGATCTGTCCTCTGTCTGTCTGTCCGATGATTGAGAAAAGAAGGGAAATAAATAGCGTGAGGTCAAGAACTGATTAAACAGGTGGAAAGTCCATGAAAGATGAAACAGAAACAAAATTCAGAAAATTCTATCAGTCTCTAAATGATGTATATAATCTTATAATAATCTAATATGCATATATCATCATATCCATAATGCATGGATCATTATTTATAACACATATGCATATATTCATATTTATAATAAAAAAAAATTGCAATTCCTTTTTTTTTTTTTTTAAAAACATCGTTATTAATCGTCCACGGGTTACAGTTGATTGAAATATAATTGCTTTCATCACATGCGGGTTTTATTCGCCAACTGTGGAGCTAAAGCAGTAATGTACAGTATTCATGTGCATATTCAGTTACTAACTCTCTCTCACACACACACACACACACACACACACACACACACACACACGCACGGGTTACAGACAAGGCCACGCCTCAGAATGTGTTTTCATTATCCTAACGGTACCGGTCCTAACGGCGGCCATTTTGAAAACTAAAATAATTATAATAAGTCTAATCAGTGTTTTAATTCTGTTCTTAGTTTAGCATCTAAATACAGAAATGCATTCTGGGTAATTTAGTGAATACATTGGTATGATCCAAAATAGGAGGTGCCCAAGAGAGAGAATGCGTTAGAACAGGAAGTGAAATGAAAATAAAGAGTAGAATGGTTTATTCCAAAAAAAGTTCTGTGGCCTACGGGCCGTGTATCATCTCTCCCGATAAAGCACCTTCAATATGAAGATGAATATACACACACACACACACAAACACACGCACACACACACACACACACACACATAATAAAACATGTCCTAGCACTAGATGGATGGAAGGATTTTTCTCCTCGTCAGTTTTATCTGTTCAGAGTTCAGAGCGAATGGAGTTCATTTATTTATTTCATGTCCTCCATCTTTAGTGTCCATCACACACCAGAAGTGACACGGCTCAGAAAAAGGGGGCGTGTCCCACCTGACCGTATCGCAAAACAAATTCAAATCACACATGCAGACTGGAGTTTTGTTAAAAATAAAAACAAACAAACTATAAAATAATTGTAAAAGTAGAGAAAGTGTACGTCCAAAATCAAACCCTATTCACTACATAGGGCACTATTTGGGGAGTGAGCCACTCTGCAGTCCCGTTCTCAGGGCGTATTGAAGATCATCTTGTGCACTCAGGAAATCCCACAATGCACTGTGAGACATGAGTGTCCAAAGGAAGGAAGGCAGGTTACCCATAATGCACCGTGGCGTGTCAAGGGAATAGGAAGTAGGGCAGGGTTTCAGACACAGGGAAAGTCATGAGGCACCGCGAGCTATTTTTTTCTGATTGGTCAGGCTTCCAGGGGTTTCTGCACTCTCATTGGTAAGCTCTGGATTTAGCCCCGCCCCCTTTTTTTCCTGTCTCACACCTGCACAGGTAGCGTTTGGTTCATCTGCAGTCTCATGTCCTGAATGCTGCTGAGGATCTTCTTCTGGTGTCCAGCGAGTGTCACACCTATCCTTAAGAGATCCCTGTACACACACACACACACTTATTAGCTTAAACAGATTAATATTAATAAAGTATGAAACTTTGTCATGATGATGTCATAGTGGGTGTTACAACAGTTGACCAATCAGCAGCTTTGGTTCAACTCCCACTCATTATAATGACTTTTCTTTCTTTCTTTCTTTGGTTATCTCACTTTCTGTCTCTTTATTCTTTCCTTTATTCAAGTCATTTCTTTTCTTTAATTTTTTTGGTTGTTAAAAGAATCTTTATTTCTTTACTGTTTTTTAAATGTCATATTTACTTCTTTCTCACTGTTGCTTTCTTTCTTTCTTCCTTTCTTTCTTCTTACATCTTTGTGTTGAACACAAAATGTTATTTATTACAGTTAAATACAACCTCAGGGATATTTTTTGTTAAAAGGTTTGTGTGTGTGAACAGTGACAGGTGAAATACTGTTTTAAGGTTAAGCAAACAGTGCTCAGTGAGAAAGGTGTGTGTGTGTGTGTGTGTGTGTGTGTTGCAGGGGGTTGTGAGGTGGGTGGGTGGTTATAGGGGCCAAGTTCAGACAGTTTTGGTTAATAATTACTCGCTTCATTCAGCTCTTTTGACCAGCTGCCATTTCACACACACACACACACACACACACACACACACACACACACACACACACAAGGTGCTCACTAGACACAATTATAGCACATACAGAGATTGCTTGTATTAGCTTTCCTGGAAATCAGGTTTTCAACATACATATCCTCACACAAAGAAAAAAGAGAAAGTGTGTGTGTGTGTGTGTGTGTGTGTGTGTGTGTTTGCCCTAAAGTACTGAGTAGGGAAAGTAGTGTGTGCACGAATGTGTGTCGCAGTGCGTTTGTAGTTGGTGATGAATTGGTTACTAAATTATCCAAAGTAAAAAACTCCACCTGCTTCCTGTGTAATCTAATCTGTGTTTGTTCAACACCACAAACAGGTAAAACCACACACACACACACACACACACACACACACACACACACACACACACACACACACACACACATACACACACACACACACAAACACTCTGTCCTTCACAGGAAGTGGAAGCTTTATATCTTGTGTTTGGTGTACACACTGCTGAGGGTGATGGTGATACCGTACACTCACATCAACATCACTTTCAGTTCCTTCCATTAATATTGGCACTCTTGGAAAATATGAGCAAAGAAGGCTGTGAAAAATTGTCTTTATTGTTTAATTTTTTGATCTGTTTGATATCAAACAACTGCTAACAAAACACAGGTTTATCAAAAAAAAATCTTTGTTAATTATAGGTGTGCAACAATTATTGGCACCCTTTTAGTCAATATTTTGTGCTACCTCCCTTTGCCAAGATAACAGCTCTGAGTCTTCTCCTATAATGCCTGATGAGGTTGGAGAATACATGGCAAGGCATCTGAGAGCGTTCCTCCATTCAGAATCTCTCCAGATCCTTCAAATTTCAAGGTCCACGCTAGTGAACGCTCCTCTTCAGTTCACCACACAGCTTTTCTATGGGTTTCGATTCACGGGACTGGGATGGCCATGGCAGGACCTTGATTTTGTGGTCAGTAAACCATTTTTGTGTTGACTTTGATGTATGTTTTGGATCATTGTCCTGCTGGAAGATCCAACTACGGCCCATTTTAAGCTTTCTGGCAGTCAGGTTTTTATTAAATATCTGTTGATATTTGATAGAGTCCATGATGCCATGTATCCTAACAAAATGTCCAGGTCCTCTGGCAGAAAAACAGCCCCAAAATATTAAAGAGCCATCACCATATTTAACCGTGGACATGAGGTACTTTTCTATATGGCTACCTCTCTGTGTGCGCCTAAACCACCTCTGGTGTTTATTACCAAAAAGCTCTATTTTGGTTTCATCTAACCATAGAACCCGATCCCATCTGAAGTTCCAGTAGTGTCATGCAAACTGAAGATGCTTGAGTTTGTTTGTGGATGAGAGTAGAGGCTTTTCTCTTGAAACCCTTCCAAACAACTTGTGGTGATGTAGGTGACTTTGGATTGTAGTATTGGAGACTTTCTGACCCCAAGACACAACTAATTTCTGCAATTCTCCAGCTGTGATCCTTGGAGTTTGTTGGCCACTCAAACTATACTCTTCACAGTGCGTTGAGACAACATAGACACACGTCCAATTCCAGGTTGATTCATAACATTTCCAGTTGACTGGAACGTCGTAATTATTGCCCTGATGGTGGAAATGGGCATTTTCTACGCGTGTGCTATTTTCTTATAACTACTTCCATTTTGTGAAGCTCAACAACCTTTTGCCGCACATCACAGCTATATTCCTTGGTCTTACCCATTGTTATGAATGACTAAGGGAATTTGGCCTATGTGTTACCTCATATTTATACCCCTGTGAAACTGGAAGTCATGGTTGAACAATTTCCTCTTCCTAGTCACCCAGGTGTACTTAAAAAATGTCAATGGAAATATATTTCAAATATATTTTTCTCATATGAATTCATAAGGGTTCCAATAATTGTTGCACACCTATAATGAACAAATATATTTATTTTCGATAAACCTGTGTTTTGTTTACTATTGTTTGCTATCTATTAGAGCAGAGTATTTTTGTTAATTTTTTTAAACAAAAGATCAAAAGGTTAAACAATAAAGACAATTTTTCACAGCCTTCTTTGCTCATATTTACCAAGGATGCCAATATTAGTGGAGGGCTCTGTATACATGTGTGTGTGTGTGTGTGTGCGTGTGTGTGCGTGTGTGTGTAATAAAACATCATGTATCGCCCAATCAGCAATGTGCATACTTAACACGAGACATATAACTTCCACTTCCTGTCTGCCGGGTAAGGTGATGGTGCTTCCAGGGGGTCCTTTAATATCGGACAGTTCAAAACACCTACACAACTGTCAATCATACACATGTCGATCGGTTCATCTGTGGTTTCATTGGAGAAAAAGACTTTTGGTGTATTTTTGAGTGAGAACTCGTAGCAACACACCGTGTAATGTCAAATTACGGTGCTCCTACACAAAATACGTAACAGTCAGCAGGTCTGCAGCATGATGACATCATCAACACGAGTTCAATACATCGTTAATGATAGAAATAATTCTCAAAATGAATCCTCATACTGATATCTCATTCTACACTCTCATCTGTATAGCAATCTTCGAAGCTCTTTAGGCTGTATTTTACAATAATAATAAAAAATAATAATTGTTATTATTATGTGGTGATTAATGGTTAAAATAACATATATCTTTAATTATCATTGCCTCAGTAAATCACCCGGACTGAAAGCAAGTGTGTGTGTGTGTCCTGCCATTAGCAGTGGAGAAAAGGATAATAAATGGCGATCATTAGTAGAATTAGCAGCAGAGCGCCACCTGCCCGGTTGCCAGATTGATATAAATGAGCGTTTTAGATAAGTGCAGTTGTGATTAATGTGTGTTATTATCTGCAGTAATCATTTGTTGATCTTAAACAACCTCGTTCTTTTCCGTTGGCCATGGGCATGACCTCTAATCGCTCCTTATCTGTTCACCATGTTGTTGAGGTTAGATGAGATATAGGTGTTTAATGAGTGTGTGATTTGGGACTCTTTATTTCAACTATAATGACTTCACAGTAGCTAATATGAAAATGGCTGACAGGATATGTAGCGTTTGGGACGGAGTCACAGGGCAGTTTCGAGTTTTATACCATGCTTGTGTGTCAGTTGTGTGAGAGACGTGTAATGTGATCGCTCAGTTTATGTGTGTTGTATGAGGATTTTTATTTCGATCCGGTCTATCCTGAGTTTTTCTTCTCAGCTGTGAATCATTCGTGGGTGTTTAGTGTGTCTTCTCTCTCGCGTGTTTGTTTGTGATGTTTAATTATGTCTTAGAGACAAGTCTGTCCTGTTTATCTTGTCTTCGGTTTCGTCCCTCTGGAGCGGATTGGATTTTTTTTTTTTTTCGTTGTATTTTATGTTCTACTGTTTCCTCGCTCCCTCTTTATCCTCACTACGTCTGGTTATTCTTCCTGTTTATCCTGTCTTCATGCTTCTGTCTGTCTCTCACTCTATATCTGTCTGTTAGCCTGCCTGTCTGTCTGTTTATCAAGCTGTCTGTCTGTCTGGGTATCTGTATCTCTGTTTGTCTATATGTGTGTGTGTCTGTCTGTCTGTTTATTTATATGTCTATCTGTTATTCTCTTGAAATGCAATCTTTCATTCTTCCATTCATTAATTCACTCTATTTTGCTATCCCGATTTGTATTGTTTATCACGTGCGTGTAATTTTTTTTAGCGTTTATCGCGTGTGTATATTTTTACTGTTCACTCACTCGGATGTCATCTGGGCGACAAGGTCGAAGGAGGCGAAGCCGGCGTTCAGGAAGTTCTCTCTGTAGCGGCTCATTTTAATGGCATCCAGCCAATCGCTCACTGTGGTAAAGGTGGAGTAATCAGGAACACTGCGATCCAGCAGGGGCTGAGACGCTCTACACCACAGACAGACGGAGAGTGAGACAGAGAGACAGACAGACAGATAGAAAGACACACAGAGAGAGACAGAGAGTGTTACCTCCTCACAGTCACTCAAAGATGATGTCATGATCAGGTGTTCTTTATCTGGTTCTGTTCTCAGTGGCTCTGTTTTGGTTTAGGTTCTGTTCTTTTCTTTATCTGGTTCTGTTCTCATTTTGCTTCTGGTTCTGTTGTTTTTCTGGTTGTATTCTGTTCTGGTTCTGCTTCTGGCTCTGTTACACTGTATTCTATCCACCACTCTGTTCTGGTTCTGTTCTTCTGTTTTGCTCTGATTTTGGTTCTGTTGTTTTTTGGTTGTATGGTTCTGTTCTGGTGTGAAACGTCGTGTACTGATGTTCTACTCATTAATCAAAATCATTAATGTGTGATTTGAGACCACTGTTATGATTCTCTCGGAGCCGGGTGAAACCAAGTTTAAACTCGGCTCTGATATCTGCACTCTGAGGTTCTGACGGCTCTCGGCTGCTGTGTGTGGAGCTCAGGGCCTCGGTGGGATTTTTAATAACGCAGCGTGATGAAGACGAGGGCAGTGAGGTCATGCCGAGAGCAAAGAGCTCCCTGTGTTCTGTCTCTACGCTCCGCTGAGGCCCGTCTGCTCCTGACGGCCTTCAATTAATTAACAATTAAGAACCAAGGAGGAAAAACACTATGAGCAATGACACAGAGGTTCCATTCAGCAGGAGAACAGCAGATGGACAGAGGAATGACTTTAATAAGCTCCTGGTGTTCCTCAGTTAAAACCCTGAGGTTATTATCCTAAGAATCTGATGTTCTCCTGTAATCCTCACTCTAATGTTCTCCTGTAACCCTTACACTGAGGTTCTCCTCTAACCCTCACTCTAATGTTCTCCTGTAACTCTTACACTGAGGATCTCCTGTGATCCTCACTCTAATGTTCTCCTGTAACCCTTACACTGAGGTTCTCCTCTATCCCTCACTCTAATGTTCTCCTGTAACCCTCTCTCTAATCTTCTCCTCTATCCCTCACTCTAATGTTCTCCTGTAACCCTTACACTGAGGTTCTCCTCTAACCCTCACTCTAATCTTCTCCTCTAACCCTCTCTCTAATCTTCTCCTCTATCCCTCACTCTAATGTTCTCCTCTAACTCTTACACTGAGGTTCTCCTCTAACCCTCACTCTAATGTTCTCCTGTAACCCTTACACTGAGGATCTCCTGTGATCCTCACTCTAATGTTCTCCTGTAACCCTTACACTGAGGTTCTCCTCTAACCCTCACTCTAAAATTCTCCTGTAACCCTCTCTCTAATCTTCTCCTCTAACCCTCACACAGATGTTCTCCTCTAACCCTCACTCTAATGTTCTCCTGTAACTCTCACTCTAATGTTCTCCTCTAACCCTCACTCGAATCTTCTCCTCTAACCCTCACTCTAATGTTCTCCTGTAACTCTCACTCTAATCTTCTCCTCTAACCCTCACTCTAATGTTCTCCTCTAACCCGCATTCTAATCTTCTCCTCTAATCCTCATGCAAATGTTCTCCTCTAACCCTCATGCAGATGTTCTCTCTCTCTCTCTCTCTCTCTCTCTCTCTCAGCAGGATGTCTCCTCTCTGCTGGACTGTTCAAATCTTGTTAGCAGCTAATTAAAACCCATTCTCATCATGACACTGCCTTAATTTATCTAAGTACTCATCACTAATCTTCTCATACCATCACTGCAACGGCGTTCAGACTGACCCGAGCATCAGAGTCGACCAAGATCTATTTCTATCCTACTATTTTTACTCTTGTTAATGATTAGCTAACAAACTAATGCTAGCTAGTGATTTACACCTGCTGTCTGTTGGCTTAATGTTAATTAATTATATGATGTATTGAGATATTCATTCTACCGTGGAGCCTTTAAAACTTGACTAGCACTAGTCAGCCGGCTATCAGTGACGCTTTAAAAAGCTCAGATGAGAACAGCTGATTAACAATTATACAAGCACTCATAAAAGTGAACAATACATTTTGTATTTATTACAATATTATCATAAACAATTCAAAACATTGCAACATACTGGTATAAATCTATAAAAGCACCCAAGTGTTGAGCTATTACTTTATTTTATTTAATACTTAATATTATTCAAACATAGTGGCCAACTAGCGAAGTGCCAATCTAGCTAACTGGATATTTATGATTAGCTAACACACTACAGTATCCTGTTTTTAATACTAGCCTCTGTTTATAAAAGCAACCTAATATAACCTAGCTAGCCTTAGAAAACAGCGAGGCTGCTATATTTTTTGTAAAAGAACACAACAGCAGCTAATGCTGAGTTAGCGATTAGCAGCACAGTGATGCAGCAGAACATCACAGAATGATTTGTTCTTATTAATTTCCTCCAGATCAATGTAGTGCCACTGAGACTCACTTGCTTCATGAGACCTCATAATTTCATATTTCATATGTCACACAAATTACGCCCTAATATTTTATGCTAATCACGTTTAGCTTAAATAGATGAAGCACTGACAGAATCAGCAGGAGTTTATTGTTGTTAACGGCTAAACAACCAATCACACAGCAGAGTGGGTGTGACTGACTGACGAAATGACCAATCACTGATGATCTAAATCTGTAGTGTTATAAAAGAGCAAAGATTGTGTAAAAACATGATTCTGTCCACTTTTTTTTTTTTTTTTTTTAACTGTTGTTTATTTAAATTCTAAAATTGAATCAAATTGAACTGTTTTGAAATTTGACATGAATCACATTCACAGAATTAACCAATAGGAATACAGCTTTAAACCTTCTAAGGAATGGCCTAACACCAATAATGATCCAAAATGGTACATTCCTACAAAGCATAATAAAGCTAGCAATAATCTTCCGCACTTTCTTTTTGCAACTTCCTGATGCTTGTCATCTGTAGACTTCTCTATAATCTGCTTTTCAGCCAATCAGAACGCAGGAGTGTATGATGCGATTCTTACCCGCACGGCGTGTTGGCCACCACTTTGAGACTGGCGGCGTTACGGATTAATTTGTCGAGTGTGTTGACGATCTGGGAGAACTTGGGTCGGAGATTCCTCTCTTTAACCCAGCAGTCCAGCATTAACTGGTGCAGAGCTGTGGGACAGTCCATGGGCGGAGGCAAGCGATAGTCCTGTTCCACTGCGTTAATGACCTGTACCAGGTGAGAGTCATCACATTAACACTCTGTATTCTCCTCAACAACACTGTGATGCATGTCTGCGCTGCAATCCACAAATTTCAACCTGAAGGAGAGTAAGACAAACTTACGTCCTGGTTGCTCATGTCCCAATATGGCCGCTCACCATATGACATCACTTCCCACATGACGATTCCGTAGCTCCACACATCGCTCGCCGAAGTGAACTTCCTGTACGCAATCGCTTCTGGAGCCGTCCAGCGAATCGGAATTTTCCCTCCCTACAGATAAATATAAACAGTGTTACACAGTGACAGTTGAGGTGTTCAAGTCATGTCAGAAAGACAGTATTTACACGTTGAACGCACACGAACGCCACCAGAAAGTCGTAATTACGAGCGGGAATCTCTGGCTTTTCTTTGAGCTCGGAGTTTCCAAGTTGGGGGTGTGTCAGTAAGAAAACATGGTGGAATCAATGGGTGCAACGTTTGTTGAAATTGAACGTTTACTCGTCTCAGAAGCTGATTTCAGTTATAATGTTTTAATTACAATAAAACAAGCTAACTGCCTGCAGAAAATACGACAACACTGTACAATTATGATATAATATCCGACAATAAAGTTTACAGTGGTTTCATAAATTGATTAAACACATTAAAAAGCAAAACACACCTGAAGTGCATTCTTTGTTCTTTATTTTCTAGAAGCAGAGTTAAAAATCCTTGCTGTTTTTTTTTCTTTTGCACTTAATGAAGAGAAGGTACACCGCCATCTTGCTCCGACCAAAAAGACTTGAACGCACTTGACATCGAAGTTACGACTTCCCAACTCCAGGAGGAACTTCCCAGGAGGATTGAAATATACAGAGTGTATCTGTGTGTGTGTGTGTGTGTGTGTGTGTGTGTACCAGAGAGCTGGTGTAGGTCGGGTCATTGGGGTCATCCTCCAGGAAGCGGGACAGGCCGAAGTCGGACACTTTACACACCAGGTTGCTGTTGACCAGGATGTTACGAGCAGCAAGGTCACGATGTACGTAGTTCATATCACACAGGTACTTCATCCCGCTCGCTATTCCGCGCAGCATTCCGACCAGCTGGATCACCGTAAACTGACCATCATTCAGCTATAGCGAGGAGGAGAGGGGGATGAATAGATCAATAAAAAGATAAATAAACAGACAGATACTCACTTATGATGAAAAGGACACAGGCGTACTGAGAGAGAGAGAGAGGTAAATGAATGTGAATATGTAAAAGCTGGGAGACAAATATACACATTGAAGCTAAACAAGAAACAGGGACAGATAGAGAGACAGACAGAGGGAGAGTGAGACAGGGACATATATAGAGTAAACAGATATATAGTGAGATGGAGAAAGAAAAAGGGATTGACACGGGCAGATAGACTGCATGTTTGTAGAGTGTGTCCACCATGTATATATTGACGTATAGTGTGTATAGTGTGTGTATGTAGTGTTTATAGTGTAAGTGTATGTGTTACCCGTAGAAATGAGTCGAGTGCTCCGTTCTCCATGAACTCGGTGAGGATCATGACGGGCCGGCTCTTGGTGACCACGCCTTCCAGCCGGATAATGTTTGGATGGTCGAACTGTCCCATGATGCTCGCCTCACTCAGGAAGTCTCGCCTCTGCCGGTCTGTGTAGCCCACCTTCAACGTCTTAATGGCCACGATGATCTCCCTCCGCCCAGGGAGCTTCAGACGACCCCTACACACTTCACCAAACTCCCCTAGAGAGGGAGAAAGAGAGGGAGACAAGTGGAGGACAGACGGGACAGGGAGAGTCACCGGTTAGATACGAGGAACCAGGGAGAAGGAAGTTTGGAGTGGAAAGTGCATAAGTTGGGAGTGGGTAGTGCAAAAGCAGAGAGTACGTAGTGCAAGAGTAGGGAGCAGGCAGTGCACAATGAGGGAGCAGGAAGTATACAAGTAGGAAGCATGTGAAGGGTAGTATAGCTAATCTAAGAACGGAAATGATAAATACTGGGCACAGAGGTAAAAAAAGAAGGGGAAATGGGGAAAGTAGTGTGCTAGACTTTGAAGGCGGGAGTGAGGGAATTCTGACAGCGCAGAGGGGACAGGAGTTTGGGACGGCTGGGCGGTTTGTACATGTGGTCTAGTGAGAAAGTGTGAAATTCAGGCGGGTTGAGAAAAGCATGGAGGAAAGTCACTACAAGCTGAAATGTGACACTCCAGGCATCAACAGCAAGTATAAATCAGAGTGAGACGATGAAATTAGGGAGAAAGGAGTAAAGCTGAATCGGGACACTGCAGGTCACTCTGAATATAACAGCAGAGTTAATCGGAGTTGATATGCGTGAGGAAGGTTACTAAAAGCTGAATTGTAACACTGCGGGTGTAAACAGTGGGCTAGACCTTAAAGGTTTGGTGAATGAGTATGAATTAGCCTGGCATGTGGCGCTAGCTTGTTATGATGTACCTGCACCGATGACTTCCTCGATCTTCACACAGGAGACGTCGATCTCTTTCGCGAACTCGCGCACGGCCTCGTTCGGGTCCTCGTAGGTGAAGGGGTCAATGTACACCTTCGCACCGGCGCTCACTATCGGGGATTCAACAGTGACAAATAAACGCATAAACTACACGTCCATCACTCAAAAAAGAAAAATATTATTCAAATATTACAAACTAAAAAAAAATTGCATTATTATTATTATTATTACTGTTATTATTATTATTATTATTATTATTATTGTTATTATGAGGTTATCAGTAGAAGCTTACTGTATTGCTGTAGTTTCTCGGTGTACTCAGACTCTGAGCCGTTCCTCTGTTTCCTGTGTGGAGAGCAGAGAATCTGTGAGTGAGTGTGTGTGTCTGTGTGTATGTGTGTGAGTGTGTATGTGAGAGTGTGTGTATGTGTGTGTGTGTGTGTGTGTGTGTGTGTGATAAAACATTACTGTGTGATGATGGGTTCTTTATGAACCATATAAATTCGCTGCGCTGGATCAACACACTTCACTGCCGACAACATCATTGAGATCATGGAGCAGAGATACAGTCAGTGATATTAACCTGTCTGTCTGCCTGTCTGTCTGTCTGCCTGACTGTCTATCTGTCTTTTTATCCAGTGAACTGGCTGACATTCCACCACACAAAATAGACATTTGGGATGGAGCGTTTGGGACGGAACCCAGTGGGGAGGTTGGGGTGGGTTAAGGGGTGTGTGTGTGTTGAAGTTCTATGTTAATGTGATTCCTTTGTTGTCAAACCAGGGCAGGAATACCCACTGCTAATTTGCATAGCATTTGCAATTCAAATGATTTCAGGCAGAGGTGCAAAGACTTTCAGATACAATTTATACATGGAAACGTTCAAGCTGTTCTGTCCCGATCCACATGATCAAGTGAGCAACTTTTTATCCAAGAATCAAACAGCTATTCAGTCCAAAAGTCCTTGATAGTGCACTCAGTAGTGCACATCTCGGGAATAGTGACTCACACTTCTGACGGACACATGGCAACATGGCCTGGAATGACAAACCTGACCGGCCTAACCACACACATTGACACTAACACAAATTTGGGTGCGCTCTAAATCCACACCTGTGAGGATGAAGGCCTCTAAGAATGAAAAGTGGAGTTCTTACTTGAGGCAGACGATGGAGATGGCAACCACGGCAATGATGAAGACCAGACCGGCTGTCGCAGAACCCACGATCAGAGGGAGTTGTTCCTGCAGAGACTTCTCTGGGTCCACTGAGAGACAGACAGGGAGGAGACGGACAGACAGAAACAGAGAAAGACAAAGTTTGTTTGTCTGTTAGTGCATGCGTGCACGTGTGTGTGTGTGTGGATGGCGTGTGGGTGTATAGCCGATGTGTCAGTCCTTGTGCACCTTGGCGGTTGGTGCTCAAGTGTGTTGGGTTGCTATAGCGACCATATCCAGCCACCGTCCTTGCTCGGACCTGCACCACATACGCCGTCGCTGCCTTCAGCCCCTCGATCCGTGCTGAGCTGCGCTGAGCCGTCATAGTGTGTGGGATCGCCTCTCCCTGATCCTACACACACACACATACACACATCATCAGTTACTTCAGACAGGGAATCATGTTGAGACATTACTGATTCAACTTTATTCCAAATGATTCGATATGACTGTGTGATTCACTCACCTTCTCATGATACTTAATTTCATAATCCAAAATGATTCCATTTGGTTTGTCTGGTGGAAGCCAGGAGAGGCTCATGGTGCTCGCCGACGCCCCCATTAGGTGCACTGTGGGCACTGCAGATGGAGCTGGAAGGGGAAAAAAAAAATTACCAATGAAAAAAACATTCAATTCAACATTCATGTAAAAACTGGAACAACACTGCACACGAATAAAAATTATTTAGTGCAATGTGTTCAAATGCTCAGGAGAGTTGCAAATGATTCAGTATAATCCAATGATTCAATCAAATATGATTCCACAGGATTTAACATGACAATACACGAATTCGTTATGAACAAACTGATTCATCCCATTCAAATACAGGCGAACACGATTCACCTGGAACAAACACTTGCCCTTTAAACAACACACATACACACACACACACACACACACACACACAGACTGCTCAGATTTGGGATTAGTAGAAAGGCTTAGTGTGTGTGTGTGTGTGTGTGTGTGTGTGTTTAGAAAATGGGTTCTGAAATCCCTCGTGTGAAGACACACAAATGACAAACTGGAAGACTCAGTTCACACCCTTCACACACACACACACACACACACACACACACACACACACACACTGAGCTCTTATCCAGTCATTCCTCTACTGTTCACACTGCTCTGGGTTTCGCACACTTTCTGTCTTTTCTCCTCTCCCATTTCTCTCTCTCTTTCCTTATGACTTGTTCTCTCTTTTTCCTCTTTCTCTCTTTCCCTTTGCTTCATTCTCTTCTCTCTCATATTTCCCTTTTCTGCTCTCTTGCATTTCTTTTGTTATTACCCTTCTCTTAATCCCCACATCTCTCTGCCTGTCTTTCTCTCTCTGCTGTCTCTCCCACTCTCTCTGTCTAATCCGCAGATCTTTAATCATGTGTCTCTTCTGTCTATTTCTTTGTCACCCCCTCCTTTAACCTCACCCCCCCCCCCCCTCCCCCATTAGAGGACAATGCTCCATGTGGGGACTCTTCCCTCACCCCGGGATGCTCCTGGGGGGTAAAGATGGCCGCCACAGATTAGCGCTGCTCTGTTTGCTGTTCTTCTTACAGGCTCGGTTCAGCCGTGTGAATATTCAGTGGCGGCCGCGTGAGAATAACAATCAGAAATAATCTCAAACACAAACACACTAAAGTCTCTGCAACCCCCCAAAAATCGAAACCAAACCCCCCGGCCTTCAACACACACACTATGGTGTGATACGGTTTCTGTGTTTGCACCATCCCAAACCACATTAACCCTCATAAGAACACTTCTATTGCTTATTAACTCACATTTGGGACACAGCCCATCCCATAACTCTGTGTGTGATTTACTGGAGCTGTTTTCATGACATGATCCAGTTAACAATTAAGAGAGAGAGACGGGTAGAGAGAGAAAGACAGGGACAGAAATACAGAGAGACATAGTCTCTCAGAAACAGAGAGAGAGAGAGAGACAGACAGACAACAAGAGATAGAGAAACAGATAGATAGAGAGACAGGGACAAAGACAGAGAGGGAGAAAGAAAATGAGAGAGATAGGTAGATAGATAGATAGATAGATAGATAGATAGATAGATAGATAGATAGATAGATAGATAGAGAAGGAGAAAGAGAATGACAGAGACAGAGACAAACAGATTTACAGGGAGAGAGAGACAGATTGTGAGACAGAGACAGACTGGCAGACAGAGAGACAGACAGAAAGAGGGAATAACAGAAAGATAGACAGACACATAGTCAGACAGACAGATAGGATGGACGCACACACACACACACACACACACACACACACACACACACACACGCATCTCTCTCTCACCAGCTTGGTTGGTGGTGATGTTGACGGAGGTGTAGTGTGGTGGATGTGGACTCTTATTGGACACTCCGTTGACTGCTTGGATCTCAAAGCTGTACTGTGTGTGTGCCTGCAGGTTCCTGATGGCCACACGCCGCTCCGTCAGTCCCAGGTGTCGTGGCGACACGTCCACATTATCGTCACAGCGTGTACACGCTCCACGCTCTGTCACACACTTCTTACAGATGACGTTGTAGAGGAGATCATCACGGCCGCCCAGCTCCTTCGGCTCGCTCCACTCCAACACCAGAGACGTCTCATTCACGTTAGAGATCACGCTACGGGGAGCAGACGGCACCGCTGCGAGAGATAAATGATTATTATTATTACTAGTATTATTATTTTTATTATTATTATATAAAATAAGAAAACATTCAAATTAAATGAAGTATTATTAAATGAATCCTAATCAGTAAATAAAGGCATGCAACATAAACAATTATAGCTTGAAGCAGATTAAATCAGTGTGTGTGTGTGTGTGTGTGAGAGTGAGACTGAACTGTACACACATCACACTGTGTGACTGAGAGATGAAAGTAAGCCTAATTTTCACCTTTGACCTTTCAACACACACACATACACATACACACACACACACACACACACTCAGTGATGTACTCACTGAACGTGTGTACTGAGCATCTCACTCTCACTTATAGAGAGTGAGAATGAATCTGTCCATTTGTCCTGCACTCGTTTATCAGCGGTGTTTGACTCACAGAGCAGAGAGAAAGACAGACAGACAGAGACAGAGAGACAGATAAAGACAGGTAGACAGAGAACGAGGTAGATAAACTGACAAGGAGACAGATAGTAAGACAGAGACAGACACAGAGAAAAACAGACAGGGAGAGAAACAGACATATGGAGAGATAGAAAGAGAGAGATAGAGAGAGAGACAGTTAGACCCAGAGAAAGACAGACAAATAAATAGACAGACAGGGAGACAGACAGATAAACAGACAGAGGAACATATGTTCAGGGAATACAGAGTGTCAGTGTGTGTGATGCTGAAGCGGGTTGTGCTGATCCTCTATTGTGTTATTGACTTTTATGGTTGCATTCATACTACTTAAGTGTGTGTGTGTGTGTGTGTGTGTGAGAGAGAGAGAGAGAGAGAGAGAGAAAATAAGCACTCGGCTAATTAACTTTTAGTATAGGAGACTTATAAATCTTCCACAGTGTGAATCCACCACATTGCTTTTGGTATGTGTGTGTGTGTGTGTGTGTGTGTGTGTGTGTGTGTGTGTGTGTGTGTGCGCTCACCAGTGCAGGCCGTGTCAGGTGTGTCACTGTCGGCTCTGTAGAATCCATTCCTGCAGCTGCAGCTGGATGAAGCGGGTGAAATGGAGCGACTGTTTGGAGGACATGGGGTACACGGCCCTTCACCCTGTTTCCACTTAAACAGACCAGGACTGCATGCTACACACACACACACACACACACACACACACACACACACACAGAGAGTTAACAAACATGCAACAATTGCACATGATCTAACGACAACAAAACTGCTTCATCTGTGCACTACAGGTGGCATTGTCTGCGTGTGTGTGTGTGTGTGTGTGTGTGTGTGTGTGTGCGTGTGTGTGTGTGTGTGTGTGCGTGACAGTTGCATTCTCAGCAGAACATTTCTCAGTCGTCCTCAGAAACCTGAATGTTCATGTTTTTTTGCTGTATAGTAGCGGTGATTTTTTTTTAGCTACCGTGTTTACGAGCTTCTGATCAAGCCGCTTTTATCTTTATCTATCTTTGTCTGCTTCTGAAGAAACGCCGCTACACACTTGAGTCCAAAAGTCTGCTCTAAAACTCAAAATGAATGATAACACGCACCTCACAACAGACAGAAAGTCTTTAATGAACCTGACTGTGTATGAAATTAGCATAAAACTCCAGTGATAGTAAAAGCTAGCATGATTAGCTGTGCCTGTTAGCATTATTCAGAGCACACAGTGCTAATACAGACTATAAGGCAGGAATCTATTGTATATTACTGTGGTATTAGACAGTGTGAGGAACATTTCTGACTGAACACTTCTCAGTAGTGGACTTTTATATTAGCACAAAGCTCCATTAGCACTAAAGGCTAATTACATTAACTAGTGTCTACAAAACGGTGTGTGAGTTTTTAACACCTCTCGTCTGTGATCTCGGACTTTTGGACCCGACGGAACAATACATTAGCACAAATTCCTGAACCCCATTAGTGTTTAAAGTTAACAGTGTTAGCGCTGCTCCTGTTTGTTCATCCATTAATCAGAGCTTCAAGCAGCTTCAAGGCTTAGAGTTAACACACTTCCTACTGACTGACTCCGAGTTCCTGCCGCTTTTATTTCTCCAGAGTTACAGCATGGAAAAATCGAACGAAAAAACACTGAAGATGATAAAAATGGAGGGGTTTTTTTTGTTTCGTTTTTTTGCCTGAAACTAAGCTAAGTGTTTTCCACAAGTTCTTTTTCATTTCATCCAGCTGCACTGATGTAACACCTCATATCTCATAGAGAGAGACAGAAAGAGTGACACAGAGAGAAAGAAAGACAGACAGATATGCAGAGAGACATAGAGAGAGAGAGAGAGAGAGAGACAGATATACAGAGAGACAGAGAGGGATAGAGAGAGAGCGAGGCAGACAGATATACAGAGACACAAATAGATATACAGAAACAGACAGAAAGTCAAACAGACAGAGAGACAGACAGTCAGAGACAGAGAGACAGTCAGTCAGAGACAGAGAGACAGTCAGTCAGAGACAGAGAGACAGAGAGAGTAACAGTCTGAGAGAGAGAGACAGACAGAGAGAGAGACAGTCAGAGAGAAACAGACAGAGAGACAGTCAGAGAGAGACAGACAGAGAGACAGTCAGAGAGAGAGAAACAGAGAGAGAGACAGTCAGCGAGAGAGAGAGAGACAGAGAGACAGCCAGAGAGAGACAGACAGTCAGAGAGAGAGACAGCCAGAGAGACAGCCAGAGAGACAGTCAGAGAGACAGCCAGAGAGAGAGAGAGAAACAGAGACAGAGAGAGACAGACAGAGAGACAGACAGTCAGAGAGAGAGACAGCAAGAGAGACAGACAGTCAGAGAGAGAGAGACACAGTCAGAGAGACAGAGAGTCAGAGAGACAGAGAGTCAGAGAGAGAGAGAGAGACAGTCAGAGAGGGAGACAGTCAGAGAGACAGAGAGTCAGAGAGAGAGAGACAGCCAGTCAGAGAGAGAGAGAGACAGCCAGTCAGAGAGAGAGAGAGACAGCCAGAGAGAGAGAGAGACAGCCAGAGAGGGAGACAGTCAGAGAGAGAGAGAGACAGCCAGAGAGGGAGACAGTCAGAGAGAGAGAGAGACAGCCAGAGAGACAGACAGTCAGAGAGAGAGAGAGACAGTCAGGGAGACAGTCAGAGAGAGAGAGAGACAGTCAGAGAGACAGCCAGTCAGAGAGAGAGAGAGACAGTCAGAGAGGGAGACAGTCAGAGAGAGAGAGAGACAGTCAGGGAGACAGTCAGAGAGACAGACAGTCAGAGAGAAAGTGTAAAATTTCCTGTTTGCTTCTACTAACAGATGACACTAGCAGTGAAGTAAAGTAAAGAATGAAAAAACAATCAGATGGATTTATTATTCATGGAAAGGTTATTGTTGCTCAGTCGAGTGTTAACATGACTCCAAATTAACATGTGAATGAGCGAGCAACAGTGAGATAAGGAGAGATGGAGTGAGAGAGACAGATTTATTCCTCTTTCCCTTTCCGGTTGTTTGATTAGTGAGAGTTTATCAGCTCCAGTCTCCGGCCGGTTTCACCTTCAGCTGCTCCGAGAGAATAAATGAGGTTTTAAACACAGAGCTGCAGTCCACGCTAATGTTCCCTCACTGCATTAACCCACACGTAGTGTGCGCTGCTTAGCATTACCTTCACGTAGTCTGCTTTAGAGCAATTTATTTTCTCTTCATGTCAGTGTCAGTGTGATTTTTCCACCGCACTTTTGAAAACATGAGCTAAAAGTTTGAAAACAGGAAGTAAAAGAACCAGACGTTTATTTCCAGCTAACTTGTAGGATATCTGAAGTGGTTACCATGACAACAGTAAAAGCAAATGCAACAACATTAAGTGGAAAAACATCTCGTAATGAAAGATCAAGACCAAAGAACAAAAAAACCATTAAAAGGTTAATAAATCCACACAATTGGTGACAAAACAACTAAGAGCTACAGTGTAATAATGTTGACAATGTGGTAAACACCTCTATGAAGATGCATTATGTCAGTCCCTCCAGGATTTCACGATTCCGCCATCAAAATCAAGCAAACTCTGCAATATTTAGACGAGCTTGCAATTTTTCAAAATGATCGTGGATTTTCTGCATTTTTGGGCCAAGATGCGTCATGTGACTTCAGGTCATATCGTCTTAGGGAGTTTTTCCTCGCCACCGTCGCCACCGGCTTGCTCAATAGGGATAAATTCACACATTTAAAATCTGTATCCTGTGTTTATATGTTTCTATGAAGCTGCTTTAAGACAATGTCCATTGTGAAAAGCGCTATACAAATAAAACTGAATCGAACTGAATTGAATGCGACCTCTTCGATTCACGCGCGCCGAACGTGAGTACAGCCAAAAGGTCTCATTTACCTCATAAGATGCAAAACAATTTTGTCCGATTGTAGTTCCGCCAATTCAAATAGTTTTCCGCAAAAAAGCACAAAAAAAAAAAAAAACTCCGCAAGTCGCGTCGCAAATTTTGAAAAAAAGATTTTTCCCGTTTTTGGCCGCACGACAAAAATCCTATACGGACTGTTCCGTAAAACGTGAAAAACGTGTAATACATAGTTTAAGAACTTGAACTTTTTCAAATCAAAAACAGCACAAAATTGACTATTATGTCTTTTATAATCAGTGTTTGTCTGCATAACCAATCAGCACTGAACATCACTTCTAGCTCCTCCCCTAAATTCCATCCCCAAGAGATAGGGAGTTTGTAGGATACAGGTCAAGTGTTTAAGATGCAGCCCAGGACACACTCCGCTGGCGTGCCCGTGTGATCGAGTTCAAATTGTTTTTGCATTTTCAAGTCAACGGAGACGTTTTCGAAAACTCAAACCCGATCGAACGGAAAATATCAGAATACGTGCGAGACTGTTTCTAAAACACGATATAATAGACACTTACTAAAGCGGGTCATTTTGAGCCGAACGGAGGGATAAGGGTTAACGCTTGAGCGGCTCATTTCCACGCCGTCTCTCCCTCTGACCTTTCGAGTACCCGTGGTTTGAACTTCACCGCACTTACGTTCACCTCGATGTGATTTCCATCAGCCCTTTTTCACGTCTCCTTTTTCATCTTCTCGCTTTCCCCTCTCTGTCGTTTACTTATTCATTCCCTCGTTCCGCTCGGATTGAGGTTAAATATCTGAGTCTCCTTTGCAGACCAGAAAAACCAGCTCGAAACCTCAAGGTGCCATGACGCGATGTGGACCGATAAGACAGATCTGCACCGTTAGAATACGGTTTAGGGTGTAAGGCGAGACTCGATTATCAGTTATAAGATTTACAGCAACACTTCAGAATGCCTGTATTAACCCTTACTCTACATAGGAGCCCTCGGTCTGAATGAAGCACAACCTTGTGTGTGTTGAATATTGTTCTGTCGTTATCTGTAAAGCTATTACCTTGGCACTGTGTTTCTTTAGTCGCGGGTTCAAATCCGGCCATGCAGGTGCAGGAACCGACAGGAACCATCCACTCCCCGTCTCCGTTACAGTAGAGCTTCAGGGGGACCGAGAGCTCCACAGCGTTAGGGACACACGTCCCTGGGGCGATCACCAGAGACGTGGCCTCCGCTCCCGTCGCCGTCTCAGGGAACACCGCGAAGTTGGCAATGCTGGTGGAACACTTTTTATAAAACACCCTTACGGAGATCAGAGACATGCAGGCTCCCAGGTCCTGGAACGCCAAATAGAATCCGTTCTTAGAGAGCGGTCCGAAGCTGCGGAACTTGGTGTTGACGCGTCCTGACTCCAGTTCTGAGAAGCTCTCGTCCGGGGCGATGGTGTCCACTTTGACGTACGGGTTTTCCATCCAGAAGGGGCTGGTGGAGGTGGCCGAGTCGGAGTCAGACTCGTAGTAGAAGAGATTAAAAGTCTCTTTGCAGGAGCCGGGAATGTTGGGAATGCTGTTACAGTCCCGCACGGTGAACTTCAGCTCCACGTACACGCGCAGCACATCCTTCCGCGGGATAAAGTCGCTGCGCAGCCAGTTGTTCTGGTTCAGCTCACGGACGTTACACACCTGGTACGTCCTGATCGGGTTCATGGCATCGTCGTAGCCGCTCACTTCCTCCCACTGAGAGACAGACAGACAGACACAGGGAGAGAGTGAGACAGCACTAATATTTTAAGCACATTCCTCATGTCTGAAACAGTGCCCACTTATTATTCATTACACGCAGCAGTGCTTTATGGGTAATACTCTATCTACATCTCTACTGCATGACGGAATGAAGGAGAGACAGACAGAAAGACAGATTAACAATCAGAGAGAGAGAGAGCGCAAGAGAGAGGTAGACAGATTGATACAGAAAGATATACAGGCACAGAGAGACTGATAGAGACAGAGACAAGCATAGACAGACAGATATAGAGAAAGACAGCCACATAGACAGATACTGTCACTGTCCTGCCAGTAACAAGAAATCTGCACTAAATATTTTTATGAACTGCATATCATTGCTATTATTTATTATATATTGCAATTGTTCCACTCGCTTTAACGCACCCTGGTCTGCATCCAGCTGCTATTTCTACCTCCACTACAACGTCAATTACAACTGAGCCTCCCATTTCGGCTTATAGTGCAATATTTGTGTATTAGGTGCAATATTCGGATAGTAGGATAGTAACTGGGTTGTGTTGTCTGAGATGTGTGTGTTGAACGACACCAAGAAAAATTCCTAACACATGTAAATGTGTATGGCGAATAAAATGATTCTGATCTGTATTCTGACATACGGATAGACTCTTACCCCTGTCTCAGGATGTGAGGTCCATGCCAGCTCTGTTGTGGCCCATTTGGTGTCCATTAACGTTTCTGTAAACAAACAACAAACACACAAACTCATTACTATGCATAAAGCAGTGGCGGCTCATTGGTTAAGGCTGTGTGCTACGGAACAGAAGGTTGGGGTTCAAGCCCCGGGACCATCATGCTGCCACTACTGGGCACTTGAACAGTGCACCTAACATTTAATTCTGTATCATGGCTAACCCTGTGTTCTGATCCCAACTTCCTGTGATGTATATGTGACAAATAAATTCTTTATGTTCTACAACTGCACACTCAAAATTATATGTGTGTGTGTGTGTGTGTGTGTGTGTGTGTTCTGTTCAGTATGAGTCAGTGGGAAAACAGCAGAATGTTCAGGAGAGAGAATGGTGTGTGTGTGTGTGTGTGTGTGTGTGTGTGTGTGTGTTCCACATTTTTCTCTATTGTGAACACTTTGCTAGCGATGCTGAAAAACAGCAAAGCCATGCTAACTGTATTTTAGACAAGGAGGCAAAACACACACACACACACACACACACACACACACACACACACACAAAATGAACAATACAATATGTTCATATTAAATTCACATATTTAAACTGTTGCCTTAAATATCATTGAATCATGTAATAAAGTTAAAGTTTGTTACTAGCTAATGTAGCTGGTTGTATGCTATGCATGATTTTACTGTTTGCTAGACTCAAACATGAATCAAACTTGTCATTAGAGCAGATAGTCACTTAGATTACTTACTAGTTAGTTAGCTAGTATTAGTCTGGCCTATATTGAGACACCTCGTAACCTCAGTGAGGACATCAAGGGTCAGGTAACATCATGCTCTTCAAACAGGAAGAGCAGCTAGCTAATATAAGGTAATGGCAACCAGGTGAGCTCGTACCTAGCGTTTGTTAGCTAGAAAGTGAGAACATCGCACAGTGAATACATACACACACGGCTTTAAACTACCACTTCCCAGAATTCCTGATGTGGATTAACATTCCATTTCCATGTGTTTGTGTGTGCAACTTAAATGAGTGGAGTACACACTCATTATCAATCTTCTTTAGACATAAAGCAGAAAAATAAAACCTGCTGGCACACACACACACACACACACACACACACACATTCTTTCTAATCCGATAATGACAGAGCAGACCTAATAACAGAGAGAGTCAGAGTGTCCGACACACACACATACACAAACACACGCACACACACACACACACACACACACACACTTTGCTTAAGGTTACAAACCTCTTAAAATATTTCTTTGTTCCAACAACCAACCCTCTTAAAGAAACTCTGTGTGTGTGTGTGTGTGTGTGTGTGTGTGTGTGTAAAAACAACATTATTAAGACTAGAAGAATTTTTACGGACCTAATGACTCCGCTTTAATGGCTGCCTCTGAGGCAGGTGAGATTAGTTCAAGATTTTTATCCAAATGTTTCACGAGCTTGGCTTTAGTTTCCGTGCCGAACAACAAACAAAAACACCCCAAACACCAAAACCAAATGCCACAAGCTAGACATACTAAAACCTCCAACACTAAACATGAAAACACCAGGCACCAAAACCGACCATTATACAGCGCATGTCAGAAATCAAACGGCAACTGTATATGCTGAACATTAGAAATCAAACCAAACAGGAAACAAGCCAATACTGAGTCCATGTCAAACACCACACATGAAGTACTCACTGTTACACGCCACACGTACAACACCAACCAATGTACATCAAACAATAACCATGAAAACGCCAGCCACCAAAGCCAAGATTAATCGGCCGAGTATTTTTTTTCTGATTAATCGGTTTAAAAACAAAGTTTTATTATATAATAGTAGTTATGCATTATTTATTATGGATGCACAAAAAAGCACTGATAATTAAACTACAGGCCTAAATTAATAATAAAATCTCACTTTCACTGGTTTCTGTTACTCACTGCCTTTAGGTATATTGTTTTACTTATATTTACTTTGATAGTACCGTTTTAATTTAACATTACAGATCTTCCCCGTGCTCAAACCGCGTCTACACTAACTCGGCCTCGTTACTAATAAATCGCTTCCGTTATAATAAACGACAGAAGTTACACTGCAAGCGTACAACTACAACATATAATAACAACAATAAACTTACATTCAACTAAACCTTTTCACTCGCGCCAGTTTCCCTAACCCCTTGCACACAGTGGAGCATTTTGGATATAAACATAAGTTTGTGCTCGTGCATCACTGCCGTGCTTCCGTGCTACACGAGCTCTGCTTTGCCAATCTTCTTCATGGCATTTAATATATAATACTCCCCTGCCTTAGAGGACTTGAGTAGCACACATTTTTCCTCTGTCACTTGACGATTACGCCTCTGTCTGATGGTGATTGAAGTCATGCTGGGCATAAAAGGTAACGTTGACATGAACAGTAAACTGAAGCAATTCATTTTCATTGACTCTGGGTTTTCTGCTAAAGCTAGTGGCATCACATTACGTGCGTTTGATGTCACGTGCCTTCGTCTGGGAAACGGCTTATACGTCTGGTTAGTAAAAAAAAAAAAACCTGCCAGAGTTCCATTTGAGATGATATTACCCTTCTAAAATGCATACACTAGACGGAAGAGCACACACAGCTTTGGTCTGTACTCTCCGATGCATGTTTTCAGAACAGAAGTAACACAGTGAGTAAATGTACTCCATGCCATGTGCAGAACAACTAATAATGAGATTAGTTCGAGATTTTATCGGTTATATCTATCCACTAGACATAAACATGCCTCTAATAGAACCCAACACATTACCAGTAGAGACCAACAAGGACCATTATAGTTTCCATTAAAATCAATACAATTCCCATTATAACCATTAAAAGCATTAGAATTTCTGTAATGGTTTCTATTGCTTTTTTTTCAGCAGGGTACAAATGAAATACTCAACACTACACATCAAGTATCAAACCCCAACCAAATGGCAACACATGCTCATCATCATATGCTTAAAGCTGCATGTTCCATGTCAAACCACCACCTTGAAAATACTATAAAAGGGTTGCAAATAAATGAAATCTTAAAACACCAAACAGAAAATACCAAACAAACCCCGCAAACATTCCATTTCAAATCTACATCAAGCATTAAAAACCTACATGTTGCATGTTAAGTGTAAATTATGGACATGATTTTACAGTAAAAATCAAATCCCACCCTGTTCACTGCACCGTGCACAATTCGGAGAGGTTGCCATTTTATAGTCTTGAATGAAAGCACAGTGTTTAATACCAACAAAACCATGACATCCCATAATGCACTGTGATAGATTAGCGTCTAGATAACGTATGTAGCAGGTACAGATTACCCATAATGTACTTCATGGTTTCTATGGAAACATATACAGTAGCTAGACACTGAGATCTAAACTCTGGAGTCTGTCTCCATGTCCTCATTGAGCTTTATGACAATTAAATTAGTGCTCGTCATCCTTACTGACACACACACACACACACACACACACACACACACACACACACACACATACACGCTTTATTAAATGCTGATAACTCCAGCGCTCACTGCGACTTTGCCTTTTTTTATTCTTTGCTTAATTGATTTTATTCCCTCAGTCTCTCCGGCGCTTTGTTGTGACATTGCAAAGAGACAGAGCAAAGAGACCCCCCCCCCCCACACACACACACACACACACACTCAGGCATGCACACACTCGAGCAGTGTTTGGCCACACTACACAGAGATGTGTCAACAGCAGTGAGAGAAGAAAACACTCCATTAAATCTATTAAAGCCATTAACCTGATTGGACGCTCAGAGCTTTTGTTACTGCTTTTATTGGCCTTGGGGACGGGGCAGGGGTGGGGGTCGTTGGGGGGGTGTTGGGTGTGGGTGGTTGGCAGGGTATTTAGACAGAGACAGGCACTTCTGAAATATTTCCTTTAAGACAATTTAAGACAAAAAAAAAAAAAAAAAACCTCCCTCAAAATCTCTTCATCCATCTGCTGTCCATCAACACAATGTCTCTTTCTGTCAATCTCTGTCTGTCTCACTCTCTCTCTGTCTGTGTCTCTCTGTCTCTCTCACTCTCTGTCTATCTGTCTCTCTCACTCTCTGTCTCTCTCTCTGCCTGTGTCTATCTGTCTCTCTCACTCTCTGTCTATCTGTCTCTCTCTCTGTCTGTGTCTATCTGTCTCTCTCACTCTCTCTCTCTGTCTATCTGTCTCTCTCATGCTCTATCTCTGTCTATCTGTCTCTCTCACTCTCTCTCTGTCTATCTGTCTCTCTCACTCTCTCTCTGTCTATCTGTCTCTCTCACTCTCTCTGTCTATCTGTCTCTCTCACTCTCTCTCTGTCTATCTGTCTCTCTCATGCTCTATCTCTGTCTATCTGTCTCTCTCACTCTCTCTCTGTCTATCTGTCTCTCTCACGCTCTATCTCTGTCTATCTGTCTCTGTCTATCTCTCTCTCTCTCTCTCTCTCTCTCTCTCTCTCTCTCTCTCTGTCTATCTGTCTCTCATTCTCTCTCTGTGTCTATCTGTCGCTCTCCCGGTCTGTCTCTTTGCATCTGTCTCTCTCTCTGTCTGCCTTTCTCTCTCCCTGTCTATCTGTCTCTCTCACTCTCTCTCTCTCACACTCTCTCTCTCTCTGTCTATCTGTCTCTCATTCTCTCTCTGTGTCTATCTGTCGCTCTCCCGGTCTGTCTCTTTGCATCTGTCTCTCTCTCTGTCTGCCTTTCTCTCTCCCTGTCTGTCTGTCTCTCTCACTCTCTCTCTCAAGTATTTGTATGGCTAAAGCTTGGGTACAGACAAATTAGAAAATAGCTACAGAAATAAAGAAGTAGAAACAAATGTACATACATTCAACAATACAGTCAAACAGGAACACTAGTAGCGAGGCTCATAAAAGCCTGAGGGACAATAAATAAATAAGAGATAACAAAAAAAAAAAAACCCAAATATATGCATATATGTATACATACATATAAATATACATACACATATATACATATCTACTTATACACATGCACAAAAAAGAGAAGAATATATATATATATATATATATATATATATATATATATATATATATATATATATATATATATATATATATACCTGTCTGTCTCTGTCACTCTCTCTGTCTCTCTCTGTCTGTCTCTCTCTCTCTCACTCTGTTGCATCTCTACTTTTTTTTTTTACTGCGTATCTCATTATTTCTCTCTTTTTCTTTTACTCTCTCTAATTACACAGCAGACTAACATGTTAACTTAGCTTAGCTTAGCTTAGCTTAGCTTAGTGTGTGTGTCTGTGTGTGTGTGTGTGAGTGAGTGCGTGTGACTACAAGGACCCTCAAGGGGAGATGTCTGTGCACCAGGTGTGCTTATGAATCAGCGTGTATATGTGAGTGTGTGTGTTCCAGCTCGTTATGGTGGATGTGTATCATCCGTTCAGGTCAGAAAGTGCTCGCACACACACACACACACACACACACACACACACACACACATACGCACACATTTATATCCCAAGAGGACAGGGCACACCGATGCTGTGAAATCAAGAAAGCAAGCTAAACTATTAATGAGCACTTAGGCTAACGCACACACACACACACACACACACATGCACACACACACACACCAGTAGTGACACATGCAAAACTTACAGTAAGAATGTGATGTCAGAAGCATTACTCCATAAAAACCGCCTGATCACTGATTAGTCACTCATTACAGACTGTCTCTGTATGTGTGTGTGTGTATGTGTGTGTCTGGTCTGTGTGTGTGTGTGTGTGTGTGTGTCTGTGTGTATGTGTGCATTTGTTTACCTATTAATGTAAGTAGTCAATCACCTCTAAAAAGTTCAAATGGCCGACATCAAGTTCACTACTGACACAGACTTTTAAAGTTTCCTTTTGCCTTTTGAGTTTTTTTTAACAGTCAGTGAAATTCGACTCCTGCAGTGAGACTGTCTGACAGTACAGCCTGTCTGTGTGTGTGTGTGTGTGTGTGTGTGTGTGTGTGTGTGTGTGTGTGAGTGGGTGTGTTCTAACGTGTTAGCTTAAGTGCTCATTAATAGTTTAGCACCTCAGCTCTTGATTTCGCAGTATCAGTGTGTTCTGTCCTCTCAGGGTGTGAAGACTGTGTGTGTGTGTGTGTGTGTGTGTGTGTGTGTGTGTGTGTGTGTGTGTGTGTTATGGCAGTGTGCTAGTGTTAGCTTAAGTGCTCATTAATAGTTTAGCACTATTAATGATGAGATGAAGGAATTCGTTACTGATGCAAAATTCAGTTTTTATCCTGTTGGAAATTCTCACAATAATTATAAGTACATTATTAAATATTATACATTTGAATCATTATTATTAGTTATTGTAAAAAAAAACAACAACAAACAAAGCTCATCTACACGTGTAAAATAAGTACACTACAGCAGTGTTGGATTGCGATCTGGGTCGTCCGGTGTCGGTAACTCTGACAGTAGTGCAGCTGCAAATCACAGGTTTATATTAATACAGTTGTTTCTGTATGTTATCGTTTCTATAGCAACAGCTCATTCAGAGGGACTTTTGACGAGGTCTCTCCACATGTACTGGTGTAAAAACCTAATGATAATGAGTCTTTATTGATCACATATACATACGCATAGTGAAATTCTTTTCTTCGCATACCCCAGAATGTCAGGAAGTTGGGGGTCAGAGTGCAGGGTCAGCCATGATACAGCGCCCCCTGGAGCAGAGAGAGTTAAGGGCGTTGCTCAAGAGCCCAACAGTGGCAGCTTCGGATCAGTAACCCGGAGCCTTAACCGCCAAGCCACGACTGACCTATGGTGATGTTTTCCGTAAGGAGAAGTTTATTTAAAATTCATGGAAGGAGTCTCCAGTGTCAGGGAGTTTATACTTTTTGTGTTCTCCATAATAAGGCAAACTGTGGGCTTTCTTTTTGTGTCGTATTAATTTCAAGAAATACAAAAAACGGAGAGGCCGGTGACTGTTTATTAAGTAAATCTCCATACATAGGGGACTATGTTTACTAACACCACGTCGGTTGAGCCGTCGTCAGTGGATGCTCGTGGACGTCACGTTCTCGGTTGGTCCTCAACACGTCCAGTCTTTATGAATGTGTTAATACGTTTGGTATAAACAGATCAAAAGTATAACACGTAGTTGTTTGAGAAAAAAAAAAAAAGAAAGAAAGAAAGAAAGAAAAACAAAACAAAATTGTAATCGTTTGCAAACAGACGTGTCATGAGAAATCTAAAACACTTGAGAGCATTCTGCTAGAAGATATAACTCTGCTTCCTCACACCATCACACTGATGATTCATTTTCAATAAAAGCATGCCCCTTATCCTGATACAACTACCATATGTCAGATCACAGCTAGCATTACCATTCATCACCATCTCAGAATCACGCTGTGTGTGTGTGTGTGTGTGTGTGAGAGAGAGTGTGTGTGTGTTAGTTGCTCTGATTCACTGTAGCTTGGTCATGTGACTTTAATTATAGATTACACAATCACTGAGTTTCAGCCCTGTATTTATGAATTGCTTTCACTAAATGACATGATGGAGATTTATTTGTACACACACACACACACACACACACACACACACACACACACACACACACACACACGCACTTTTACGAGCTGTAGTGTGTCATTTAGAGATCACACTCTTAACCCAGACCTGTAACTGATCTGTCTCTGTATTGTCAAGCTCATGGCTTGAGCATGAATATTAATGACTTTATGCTAATTAGTGTCTCTCACCAGGTTTTATACTTTCTCTATTTATCGTGTAAATGTCTGTTTTTTGCTTATTTTCTCCATCTTTCCTTCACTCCTTTTCCTGTCCTCTCTCTCTCTCTCTCTCTCTCTCCTTCTATTGTCCTCTCTGTTGTGTTCTTTTCTATGAGCTCTGTCTTCCTCTTCATCTCTCCTTCTGCTTCTTGCCCTCTTCTCTCAGGCTCGCTCTCTCTCTCTCTCTCTCTCTCTCTCTCTCTCTCTCTCTCTCTCTCTCTCTCTAGTGTGGTTCCCTCCAGCTTTCTCAGTCTGTCAGGAAAAAGAGAAGCCAATATGTATAAATAACTCAAAATGCCCCAAAGCTGAGAAAATGAGCTAGAGAGAGAGAGAGATAGAGAGATTGAAAAGAGTGAGAGAGAGAGAGAGAGAGAGAGAGAGACTACATGAAGTATGCTGGGGTATTAAAGGTCAGGATGATGGGAATCTCACCATGATGCCAATGTTTAATTCACACACACACACACACACACACACACACACACACCGGTGTATCCGGTTCTTCACTTCGTAGGAAATATTTTCTGTTTCTTCAGTTTCCTCGGCACATTCAGGGACTCATTCATTTCCTACAACTTCATTACATCCTGTAGATCTGGCACAAGTTTATATTTATCCATCCATCCATCCATCCATCCATCCAGTCTTCTATCTGTTCGCAGGTTGGCAGCACATGCAGAGTGAGGGGATGAGTGTGTACGAGAGCGGACTGCTCAGCAGCTCCATCAGTGTGAGGAGGAAGAGGAGGAAGAGGAAGAGGAGTAAAACTCCAGCCAACAGCTTCCACAGATTCTGGGTCAAGTTCTGCTTCTGAAATCTACAGCGTGATCAGCACTAATGCTGCATTCAACTAAAGCTCGTTACTTGTCATTTCCAATCTCCGACTAAAAAAACCAAGGACGACTTGGAGTCCCTACTGGACGGTCTCCCCGACCCCGAGTTCAGCGAGTGATGTCACGTCAACGTGGCTGCTCACAGCATCATCAGTAAACCAAGTAGCACTTCTTACCTTTAAATGAGTTATAGCTTACCGTATATACAAGTATTTGCTTTAGATCGATCAACATCAGGTATATAGGATTTCCGAGATTTTTTTTTGCGGTTGTCGCAGCCAAAAACACTTGATTTTGCTGCGGCTTTTTACAACAAATCGTGTGATTAAATTCGAGGTTTTATTATTTGTGCTCGTTATGCGGAAAACTACTCGAATTGGCAAAATCGCGATCGCATGAAATCGTTGTGCACGGTCTTTGCAGTGATGTTTGTTGATAAATGAGACCTTCTAGATGTACTCATGTTTGACGCACGTGAATCGAAGAGGGTTTTGACGTCATGTGACGCGTCTCCGCCCAAATCTGCAGTCATTTAGAAAAATCGCAAGAACCTGCAAATATTTTTGTCTGCTTGATTCTGTGTTCGTCTGTGATCGGAAAAATCGCTCGATCCTGAAGGGACCCAGTTCACTGTTTTGAGGAGGTAAATACACATCGCTCATCACACCTAGCAGCCTAGCTTGATGTTAACAAAAATCAAAGATGGAGGTCCATGTCACCCCCCCCCGCCGTATAGCTTATATGCATGAAGATCGAGAATGACATCATTCCGACTTCCCCACTTCTGAGGTCAGTTAAACACAGTGTTTGAAATGACGACAGGTGGTGTGTGTTTACAGGAAGTGTTCACACTTACACACCTGAAAGGGAACAAGGCTCTTCCAGAAGCAAATGGTGAAACTCTTCTCACCTCCATGTTCACACTCCTGTGACCTGAGACACTGTCTGGCTACAGGAAGGCTGTAAGACTTTATTAACTACACCCAGGTCACACACGTATAACGGTGGAATGGGAATTAGAAGTGAACAGGATCCGGAGTGGAAATCCCAGGAACACTGACTCAAGCCCAAAGTATACTTCACTTTTTACTAGGGATGTCACAAGAACCGATACTTCGGTACCAAGTCGGTACCAATATTGTTAAAGCGTGACTTGTTTTTCTGCGGTACTGTTGGTACCGCTTCTAATGGAGGTACTGAGGCTGCAGTTCTTCCGGAACTGAAGGGGGCAGTAAATACGTCTGTCTGTCTACCTGGCTCTCTCTCTGTCTATCTCTCTACCAGTCTCTCTCTCTGTCTATCTGTCTACCTGGCTCTCTCTCTGTCTATCTCTCTACCAGTCTCTCTCTCTGTCTGTCTCTCTCTCTGTCTATCTGTCTACCAGTCTCTCTCTCTGTCTATCTCTCTACCAGTCTCTCTCTCTGTCTATCTCTCTACCAGTCTCTCTCTCTGTCTGTCTCTCTACCAGTCTCTCTCTCTGTCTATCTCTCTACCAGTCTCTCTCTCTGTCTGTCTCTCTACCAGTCTCTCTCTCTGTCTATCTCTCTACCAGTCTCTCTCTCTGTCTATCTCTCTACCAGTCTCTCTCTCTGTCTGTCTCTCTACCAGTCTCTCTCTCTGTCTATCTCTCTACCAGTCTCTCTCTCTGTCTGTCTAGCTGTCTCTCTGTCTGTCACTGTCTACTTGTCTTTGTATCTGTATGTTCAACACACACTTCTGCACTTCTGAATAAAGTCAGCTGAACTTCAGAACTACACACACACAGCCTTGAAACACTGCCAGCTTCTTCACACACACACACACACACATACACACAATGCTTGAGGCGTCACCCTCAGCGACATTCCTCCTGCATGAAGCAAACACAACAATAAAAAATAAAAATAGGTGTGTGTGTGTGTGTGTGCATGTGTGTGATGATAGACACATCCTTGCAGTCCATTTTTTAACTTTCAGATTCCTGTTCTTGCATTATTAAAGGGGTGAGATTCAGCCTGCTAGCTTTGTCTCACACACACACACACACACACATTACACCCAGCTCACACTTAGCCTGACTATATGGCAGTGCTATAACACTGCAGTGCTTCTTCACACAGTGCCAGGTGTTCAAGCGCGCGCGTGTGTGTGTGTGTGTGTGTGTGTGTGTGAGAGAGAGAGAGAGAGAGAGAGAGAGAGAGAGAGGAACCTTGGTGAGGGTGTGAAAATTGAAGCGTTGCACATTTGTCAATGTTTCCCAACAATGTGTGCAAACACACACACAGCTACGCACAATAAAGCCCAGCTGCCACATATTTAATTATCTAGGCTTTATAAACCTCAGCTCTGTCCCAAACGCTAGATTTAGCGTCTAATTAACATTCTTATTACAAAGTTGTCCATTTTATGGCTCCATCCCAAACGCTAGAACACAAAGAACCAGGTCTCAAGCACTTCCTGTCTCTGTCAGGTTTTATCTGAGTGCTGATTTCTGCACAGCGCTGCTTCAATCACGCTAATTAGTTAATGAGCTCTCAGTGCTAGTGACTTTTTGTCACACACCGTCTGTTATTAGGCAGCATGCTCCTGCTGCCTAATAAGATGACTTCAATGAAACAGTTGGATTTGGGACACAGCCGTTATCACCATGATCACTGAGCTTCACGTGGAATAAAGCTTTTGAGAATCATTATCCCAGCCTTACTTCCCTTGTTAACAATCTCCAGGTGAGTGGTTAGCTCTACTGCTGACTCTCATGACAGCTTGTTAAGGGAAACACACACACACACACACACACACACACACACACAGTGTTTGACGATTACTGGAAGAGACAGGCTGTTTTCTATTAAACAAACAAGAACATTATGACATCATCAAAAAGCACTAGACAAACACACACTTCATCACATCTTCACTTCATCTAGCTCATATTGTCAAGGGCTGTGTCCCAAACCACACACATAGTATATCAGAGTGGTCTGTTATCTGTATTTTCGATTTCGATTTAGTTCAACACATGAGTGTTTGATTACAGACGTTACGGAGTACTACACAGTGTGTAGCATTAAAACACTGCACGTGTTGTGTGATTCGGGACAGAACCCCTGCGTGTAATGATGAACAGTTGTGTGTTAATGATCTGCATTTATATATTTATATGTTGATATAGTTCTGTTTCACACCCTGCGCTCGGGGTGTTGCGTGTTTCTGTGCACTTTAGCGTCATTAACTCAGAGCGAGGATAATCGTTCTTATTATTCACGTCTGCGAGTGTGGGTATTTTCGCTCATGTCCCAAATGGCTGACGCTGATAAATCAGTGTTATTTAATCGACACACACTTCATTAACCTCACGCTGTGCTAACACTACGACTCGTTAGACCTCGTGCTAAATGATTTCCAGCGCTTTAGCAAAAAGTGCGAATGACAGAATGAGGGTCAACTAACGTGCCCTAGTTAACAAGACAACTAATGCTCCCTACTTAACAAGTCGACTAACGCGCCCTAGTTAACAAGACGACTAACGCGCCCAAGTTAACGAGTCGACTAACACGCCCTAGTTAACAAGATGACTAACACGCCCTAGTTAACAAGTCAACTACTGCGCCCTAGTTAACAAGTCAACTACTGCGCCCTAGTTAACAAGTCAACTACTGCGCCCTAGTTAACAAGTCAACTACTGCGCCCTAGTTGACTTGTGCTTTTCCTGACCCCTTGTTCTTTTCCCCACGGTTGAGTGGCCTTTTTTAGCTCTCAGTTCTCGACCCAGTTCACACACTTCCTCTTATTTAAAACGATGATTTTATGGACATAAAGTTGAGCTCACGGCTGATGACGTCACAGTGCGACCAATCAGCAGCCTCGATTCCGCACACACTCGCACTCATCCTAACTGCGCTTTCTTCCTTCTCTATTTCTCTTCTCGGCTTCCTTTTTCTTTTCTGTTTCTCTTTCCTTTTCTCATCATTCATTCTGCTCTCTTACATATTCGCTCTTTCTTTCCCTCTTTATTTCTTTTTCTTTTGCCTCCCTTCTTTGCTTCGTTTCATCATTTTTAGTTACTTAATGAGCTTTATGCTTATTCCTGACTTTTAATTCATTTCATTTCTTATTTCTTTTATATTCAGAGGCAGACAGCAAGAGAGAGAGAGAGACAGACACGGAGACAGAGAGAGAGAGAGAGAGAGAGAGAGAGAGAGAGAGCACGACAGACAGACAGACAGAAAGAGAGAGCTAGAGAGACAGAGAGAGAGCGACAGACAGACACAAAGAGAGAGAGAGTGTGAGAGAGAGAACGTGAGTGAGTGAGTGAGTGAGTGAGTGAGTGAGTGTGTGTGTGTGTGTGTGTGTGTGTGTGTGTGTGTGTGTGTGTGTGTGTGTGTGTGTGTGTGTAGGACAGGTAGGGAAGTGTGAGTGGTGTTACTATGTGATAAGCTGAAGGTCAAAGTAATCCAGTAAATCATTTACTGATAAACTAAACAGTGTGTGTATGTGTGTGTGTGTGTGTGTTTATGTATGTGTGTGTGTGTGTGTGTGTGTGTGCTGACAGTGGCAACATATAACAGTAGAATAGCACAAGTCAAAGGACAAAGAGATTCACAGATTCTCACAGTACAGAGAGCCGGTGTCTGTGTTTGTGTGAAGAATAGAATCAGCAGGTAGAGAGATAATAACAGGTCACACACACACACACACACACACACACACACACACACCCATCAGCCATGAAGCTGGTCTGGCGGCTACTGATGTAATTACAGAGCTTTGCTCCTCCACACCCTGACAGTCCATCCACACACACACACACACACACACACACACACACACACACACACACACACACACACACACACACAGACAGTCTGTACACTCCAACATCAATTAACCACCAAAAAATGTTTCCTGTGCTCTAGTGTTGGGACAGAGCCTTAATACTGCGAATAAGACACGACTTTGTGTATTTGGGACGGAGCCAAGAGCAGTGCAGGCATCTAACAGGGAGCAGGAAAATCTTCAGAGACTCCGAAGTGAGAAAAAACCACAGAAGGGTGTGAAAGCTGCCATATTGACATGAAAAGACGGAGCAGACAAACAGAAGAGTCGGATAACGCAGCACCAGATGGTGTGTGTGCGTATGTGCGCGTGTGTGATATTCTGCATTATTTTACATGAGGAGTGTCAGATAGACAGCAGATCCCTCTCTCTCTCTCTCTCTCTCTCTCTGTCTCTCTCTCTTTCTCTCCTCTCTTCCCCTCTCTCCCTGTGGGATTAGTGGCTAGGCGCATGGTGATGATACCTGATTCAATTTAGCGACCCATCAATCAATGGTGGACGGCTGGGTGGTGTTTCTATCCACATCAACACACTCTGTAGGGGGGAAACGAAGGCCACGAGGGAGCAGGTTTCACTTCTGTGGTTAATTAAGCAGGCAGCCTGCCGCTCCGCTTACTTATTCATGAGACCTCGCTTCGATCGGACGCCACTTGGTCGGCT